>NC_066584.1:171251885-171533262 GCF_024323335.1 Lathyrus oleraceus | reverse complement strand
TTTTTTTGTCATGATCATTATTTTAAAACAACATATTATGATATGAATAATTATATTTAGAATTTTAGATTATAAAAATTCAAATATCAATACATTACAATTTAAGTCAATAAAATTAATCATAAAATACACATATTCTCTTGTTTTAGTGTTTTTAAACATAATTTAATTTTTCAAAATGGTCTAAATAAGTAATTCAATCTACCAATGATGTTGGTGTAATAAACCTAATCACCTTGAGAAGGCTACTATGTTAAACAAATACATTAGGTAGCTAAGTAATATGGAAATGAATATGTCATTTTGAATCAATGACATGCATTTGGAGTGTTTTAACCATCCTGTAATGTTCAAAGCAAACTTAGCTCTTTTTCCCTGTATCCATCTAATAGGTTTCACGTTTAAATAAAAGTAGTTCTACGTTATTTTCACTTTTTTTTTTGTTTCATAACTTTAACCCATCTTTGTCTTTATAAACTTTCATTTTCTTTATTTTTGTTCATGATCATTATTTTAAAACAACATATTATGATAGAATATATTATATTTTAGAATTATAAAAAATTCAAATATCAATACATTACAATTTAAGTCAATAAAATTAATCACAAAAATACACATATTCTCTTGTTTTAGTGTTTAAAACATAATTTCATTTTTAAAAGGTCTAAAAATAGTAATTCAATCTACCAATGATGATTTGGTGTAATAAACCTAGTCACCTTGAGAAGGCTACTATGTTAAACAAATACATTAGGTAGCTAAGTAATATGGAAATGAATATGTCATTTGAATCAATGACATGCATTTGGAGTGTTTTAAACCATCCTGTAATGTTCAAAGCAAACTTAGCTCTTTTCCGACGTATCCGTCTAATAGGTTTCACGTTTAAATAAAAAGTAGTTCTACGTTATTTTCACATTTTTTGTTTCATAATTTAACCCATCTATGTCTTTATAAACTTTCATTTTCTTTATTTTTTGTTCATGATCATTATTTTAAAACAACATATTATGATATGAATATATTATATTTTAGAATTTTAGATTTATAAAAAATTCAAATATCAATACATTACAATTTAAGTCAATAAAATTAATCATAAAAATACACATATTCTCTTGTTTTAGTGTTTAAAACATAAGTCATTTTTAAAAATGGTCTAAAATAAGTAATTCAATCTACAATGATGATTTGGTGTAATAAACCTAGTCACCTTGAGAAGGCTATATGTTAAACAAATACATTAGGTAGCTAAGTAATATGGAAATGAATATGTCATTTGAATCAATGACATGCATTGGGGTGTTTTAACCCATCCTGTAATGTTCAAAGCAAACTTAGCTCTTTTCCCATGTATCATCTATAGGTTTCACGTTTCAAATAAAAGTAGTTCTACGTTATTTTCACATTTTTTGTTTTATAACTTTAACCCATCTTTGTCTTTATAAACTTCATTTTCTTTTATTTTAGTCATGATCATATTTAAAAAAACAATTATGATATGAATATATTATATTTTAGAATTTTAGATTTATAAAAACTCAAATATCAATACATTACAATTTAAGTCAATAAAATTAATCTAAAAAAAATACACATATTCTCTTGTTTAGTGTTTAAAACATAAGTTCATTTTTAAAAATGGTCTAAAATAAGTAATTCAATCTACCAATGATGATTGGTGTAATAAACCTAGTCACCTTGAGAAGGCTACTATGTTAAACAAATACATTAGGTAGCTAAGTAATATGGAAATGAATATGTCATTTTGAATCAATGACATGCATTTGGAGTGTTTTAACCCATCCTGTAATGTTCAAAGCAAACTTAGCTCTTTTCCCATGTATCCATCTAATAGGTTTCACGTTTCAAATAAAAGTAGTTCTACGTTATTTCACTTTTTTTTGTTTTCAACTTTAACCCATCTTTGTCTTTATAAATTTCATTTTCTTTATTTTTTGTTCATGATCATTATTTTAAAACAAATATTATGATATGAATATATTATATTTTAGAATTTTAGATATAAAAATTCAAATATCAATACATTACAATATAGTCAATAAAATAATCATAAAAATACACATATTCTCTTGTTTTAGTGTTTAAAACATAAGTTCATTTTAAAAATGGTCTAAAATAAGTAATTCAATCTACCAATGATGATTTGGTGTAATAAACCTAGTCACCTTGAGAAGGCTACTATGTTAAACAAATACATTAGGTAGCTAAGTAATATGGAAATGAATATGTCATTTTGAATCAATGACATGCATTTGGAGTGTTTAACCCATCCTGTAATGTTCAAAGCAAACTTAGCTCTTTTCCCATGTATCCATCTAATAGGTTTCACGTTTCAAATAAAAGTAGTTCTACGTTATTTTCACTTTTTTTTTGTTTTCATAACTTTAACCCATCTTTGTTTATAAAATTTCATTTTCTTTATTTTTTTGTTCATGATCATTATTTTAAAACAACATTATGATATGAATATATTATTATTTAGAATTTTAGATTTATAAAATTCAAATATCATACATTACAATTTAAGTCAATAAAATTAATCATAAAAATACACATATTCTCTTGTTTTAGTGTTTAAAAATATATTTAATTTTTCAAAAATGGTCTAAAATAAGTATTCAATCTACCAATGATGATTTGGTGTAATAACCTAGTCACCTTGAGAAGGCTACTATGTTAAACAAATACATTAGGTAGCTAAGTAATATGGAAATGAATATGTCATTTTGAATCAATGACATGCATTGGAGTGTTTAAACCCATCCTGTAATGTTCAAAGCAAACTTAGCTCTTTTCCCATGTATCATCTAATAGGTTTCACGTTCAAATAAAAGTAGTTCTACGTTATTTTCACTTTTTTTTGTTTTCATAACTTTAACCCATCTTTGTTTATAAACTTTCATTTTCTTTATTTTTTAGTTCATGATCATTATTTAAAACACATATTATGATATGAATATATTATATTTTAGAATTATAAAAATTCAAATATCAATACATTACAATTTAAGTCAATAAATTAATCATAAAAATACACATATTCTCTTGTTTTAGTGTTTAAAACATAATTTCATTTTCAAAAAGGTCTAAAATAAGTAATTCAATCTACCAATGATGATTTGGTGTAATAAACCTAGTCACCTTGAGAAGGCTACTATGTTAAACAAATACATTAGGTAGCTAAGTAATATGGAAATGAATATGTCATTTTGAATCAATGACATGCATTTGGAGTGTTTTAACCCATCCTGTAATGTTCAAAGCAAACTTAGCTCTTTTCCCATGTATCCATCTAATAGGTTTCACGTTTAAATAAAAGTAGTTCTACGTTATTTTCACATTTTTTTTGTTTTCATAACTTTAACCCATCTTTGTCTTATAAACTTTCATTTTCTTTATTTTTTTGTTCATGATCATTATTTTAAAACAACTATTATGATATGAATATATTATATTTTAGAATTTTAGATTTATAAAAATTCAATATCAATACATTACAATTTAAGTCAATAAAATTAATCATAAAAATACACATATTCTCTTGTTTAGTGTTTAAAAATAAGTTCTTTTTAAAAATGGTCTAAAATAAGTAATTCAATCTACCAATGATGATTTGGTGTAATAAACCTAGTCACCTTGAGAAGGCTACTATGTTAAACAAATACATTAGGTAGCTAAGTAATATGGAAATGAATATGTCATTTTGAATCAATGACATGCATTTGGGTGTTTAACCCATCCTGTAATGTTCAAAGCAAACTTAGCTCTTTTCCCATGTATCCATCTAATAGGTTTCAGTTTCAAATAAAAGTAGTTCTACGTTATTTTCACATTTTTTTTGTTTTCATAACTTTAACCCATCTTTGTCTTTATAAACTTTCATTTTCTTTATTTTTTAGTTCATGATCATTATTTTAAAACAACATATTATGATATGAATATATTATATTTTAGAATTTTAGATTTATAAAAACTCAAATATCAATACATTACAATATAAGTCAATAAATTAATCATAAAAATACACATATTCTCTTGTTTTAGTGTTTAAAACATAAGTTCATTTTTAAAAATGGTCTAAAATAAGTAATTCAATCTACCAATGATGATTTGGTGTAATAAACCTAGTCACCTTGAGAAGGCTACTATGTTAAACAAATACATTAGGTAGCTAAGTAATATGGAAATGAATATGTCATTTTGAATCAATGACATGCATTTGGAGTGTTTTAACCCATCCTGTAATGTTCAAAGCAAACTTAGCTCTTTTCCCATGTATCCATCTAATAGGTTTCACGTTTCAAATAAAAGTAGTTCTACGTTATTTCACTTTTTTTTTTGTTTTCATAACTTTAACCCATCTTTGTCTTTATAAATTTCATTTTCTTTATTTTTTGTTCATGATCATTATTTTAAAACAACATATTATGATATGAATATATTATATTTTAGAATTTTAGATTTATAAAAATTCAAATATCAATACATTACAATTTAAGTCAATAAAATTATCATAAAAATACACATATCTCTTGTTTTAGTGTTTAAAACATATAGTTCATTTTTAAAAATGGTCTAAAATAAGTAATTCAATCTACCAATGATGATTTGGTGTAATAACCTAGTCACCTTGAGAAGGCTACTATGTTAAACAAATACATTAGGTAGCTAAGTAATATGGAAATGAATATGTCATTTTGAATCAATGACATGCATTTGGAGTGTTTTAACCCATCCTGTAATGTTCAAAGCAAACTTAGCTCTTTCCCATGTATCCATCTAATAGGTTTCACGTTTCAAATAAAAGTAGTTCTACGTTATTTCACTTTTTTTTTTGTTTTCATAACTTTAACCCATCTTTGTCTTTATAAACTTTCATTTTCTTTATTTTTAGTTCATGATCATTATTTTAAAACAACATATTATGATATGAATATATTATATTTTAGAATTATAAAAATTCAAATATCAATACATTACAATTAAGTCAATAAAATTAATCATAAAAATACACATATTCTCTTGTTTAATGTTTAAAACATATATTTATTTTTCAAAATGGTCTAAAATAAGTAATTCAATCTACCAATGATGATTTGGTGTAATAAACCTAGTCACCTTGAGAAGGCTACTATGTTAAACAAATACATTAGGTAGCTAAGTAATATGGAAATGAATATGTCATTTTGAATCAATGACATGCATTTGGAGTGTTTTAACCCATCCTGTAATGTTCAAAGCAAACTTAGCTCTTTTCCGATGTATCCACTAATAGGTTTCACGTTTAAATAAAAGTAGTCTACGTTATTTTCACATTTTTTTGTTTTCATAACTTTAACCCATCTTTGTCTTTATAAACTTTCATTTTCTTTATTTTTTGTTCATGATCATTATTTTAAAACAACATATTATGATATGAATATATTATATTTTAGAATTTTAGATTTATAAAATTCAAATATCAATACATTACAATTTAAGTCAATAAAATTAATCATAAAAATACACATATTCTCTTGTTTTAGTGTTTAAAACATAAGTTCATTTTTAAAAATGGTCTAAAATAAGTAATTCAATCTACCAATGATGATTTGGTGTAATAAACCTAGTCACCTTGAGAAGGCTACTATGTTAAACAAATACATTAGGTAGCTAAGTAATATGGAAATGAATATGTCATTTTGAATCAATGACATGCATTTGGAGTGTTTTAACCCATCCTGTAATGTTCAAAGCAAACTTAGCTCTTTTCCCATGTATCCATCTAATAGGTTTCACGTTTCAAATAAAAGTAGTTCTACGTTATTTTCACATTTTTTTGTTTTCATAACTTTAACCCATCTTTGTCTTTATAAACTTTCATTTTCTTTATTTTTTGTTCATGATCATTATTTTAAAACAACATATTATGATATGAATATATTATATTTTAGAATTTTAGATTTATAAAAACCAATATAATCAATACAACATAAGTCAATAAAATTAATCATAAAAATACACATATTCTCTTGTTTTAGTGTTTAAAACATAAGTTCATTTTTAAAAATGGTCTAAAATAAGTAATTCAATCTACCAATGATGATTTGGTGTAATAAACCTAGTCACCTTGAGAAGGCTACTATGTTAAACAAATACATTAGGTAGCTAAGTAATATGGAAATGAATATGTCATTTTGAATCAATGACATGCATTTGGAGTGTTTTAACCCATCCTGTAATGTTCAAAGCAAACTTAGCTCTTTTCCCATGTATCCATCTAATAGGTTTCACGTTTCAAATAAAAGTAGTTCTACGTTATTTTCACATTTTTTTTTTTCATAACTTTAACCCATCTTTGTCTTTATAAACTTTCATTTTCTTTATTTTTTAGTTCATGATCATTATTTTAAAACAACATATTATGATATGAATATATTATATTTTAGAATTTTAGATTTATAAAAACTCAAATATCAATACATTACAATATAAGTCAATAAAATTAATCATAAAAATACACATATTCTCTTGTTTTAGTGTTTAAAACATAAGTTCATTTTTAAAAATGGTCTAAAATAAGTAATTCAATCTACCAATGATGATTTGGTGTAATAAACCTAGTCACCTTGAGAAGGCTACTATGTTAAACAAATACATTAGGTAGCTAAGTAATATGGAAATGAATATGTCATTTTGAATCAATGACATGCATTTGGAGTGTTTTAACCCATCCTGTAATGTTCAAAGCAAACTTAGCTCTTTTCCCATGTATCCATCTAATAGATTTCACGTTTCAAATAAAAGTAGTTCTACGTTATTTTCACATTTTTTTTTTGTTTTCATAACTTTAACCCATCTTTTTCTTTATAAACTTTCATTTTCTTTATTTTTTTGTTCATGATCATTATTTTAAAACAACATATTATGATATGAATATATTATATTTAGAATTTTAGATTTATAAAAACTCAAATATCAATATTACAATTTAAGTCAATAAAATTAATCATAAAAATACACATATTCTCTTGTTTTAGTGTTTAAAACATATATTTAATTTTTAAAATGGTCTAAAATAAGTAATTCAATCTACCAATGATGATTTGGTGCAATAACCTAATCACCTTGAGAAGGCTACTATGTTAAACAAATACATTAGGTAGCTAAGTAATATGGAAATGAATATGTCATTTTGAATCAATGACATGCATTTGGAGTGTTTTAACCCATCCTGTAATGTTCAAAGCAAACTTAGCTCTTTTCCGATGTATCCATCTAATAGGTTTCACGTTTAAATAAAAGTAGTTCTACGTTATTTTCACATTTTTTTTTGTTTTCATAACTTTAACCCATCTTTGTCTTTATAAACTTTCATTTTCTTTATTTTTTAGTTCATGATCATTATTTTAAAACAACATATTATGATATGAATATATTATATTTTAGAATTATAAAAATTCAAATATCAATACATTACAATTAAGTCAATAAAATTAATCATAAAAATACACATATTCTCTTGTTTTAGTGTTTAAAACATATATTTAATTCTTCAAAATGGTCTAAAATAAGTCATTCAATCTACCAATGATGATTTGGTGTAATAAACCTAGTCACCTTGAGAAGGCTACTATGTTAAACAAATACATTAGGTAGCTAAGTAATATGGAAATGAATATGTCATTTTGAATCAATGACATGCATTTGGAGTGTTTTAACCCATCCTGTAATGTTCAAAGCAAACTTAGCTCTTTTCCCATGTATCCATCTAATAGGTTTCACGTTTCAAATAAAAGTAGTTCTACGTTATTTTCACATTTTTTTTTGTTTTCATAACTTTAACCCATCTTTGTCTTATAAACTTTCATTTTCTTTATTTTTTTGTTCATGATCATTATTTTAAAACAACATATTATGATATGAATATATTATATTTTAGAATTTTAGATTTATAAAAATTCAAATATCAATACATTACAATTTAAGTCAATAAAATTAATCATAAAAATACACATATTCTCTTGTTTTAGTGTTTAAAACATAAGTTCATTTTTAAAAATGGTCTAAAATAAGTAATTCAATCTACCAATGATGATTTGGTGTAATAAACCTAGTCACCTTGAGAAGGCTACTATGTTAAACAAATACATTAGGTAGCTAAGTAATATGGAAATGAATATGTCATTTGAATCAATGACATGCATTTGGAGTGTTTTAACCCATCCTGTAATGTTCAAAGCAAACTTAGCTCTTTTCCCATGTATCCATCTAATAGGTTTCACGTTTCAAATAAAAGTAGTTCTACGTTATTTTCACATTTTTTTTGTTTTCATAACTTTAACCCATCTTTGTCTTTATAAACTTTCATTTTCTTTATTTTTTAGTTCATGATCATTATTTTAAAACAACATATTATGATATGAATATATTATATTTTAGAATTTTAGATTTATAAAATTCAAATATCAATACATTACAATTTAAGTCAATAAAATTAATCATAAAAATACACATATTCTCTTGTTTTAGTGTTTAAAACATAAGTTCATTTTTAAAATGGTCTAAAATAAGTAATTCAATCTACCAATGATGATTTGGTGTAATAAACCTAGTCACCTTGAGAAGGCTACTATGTTAAACAAATACATTAGGTAGCTAAGTAATATGGAAATGAATATGTCATTTTGAATCAATGACATGCATTTGGAGTGTTTTAACCCATCCTGTAATGTTCAAAGCAAACTTAGCTCTTTTCCCATGTATCCATCTAATAGGTTTCACGTTTCAAATAAAAGTAGTTCTACGTTATTTTCACATTTTTTTTGTTTTCATAACTTTAACCCATCTTTGTCTTTATAAACTTTCATTTTCTTTATTTTTTTGTTCATGATCATTATTTTAAAACAACATTTGATATAAATATTTATATTTTAGAATTTTAGATTTATAAAAACTCAAATATCAATACATTACAATATAAGTCAATAAAATTAATCATAAAAATACACATATTCTCTTGTTTTAGTGTTTAAAACATATATTCATTTTTAAAAATGGTCTAAAATAAGTAATTCAATCTACCAATGATGATTTGGTGTAATAAACCTAGTCACCTTGAGAAGGCTACTATGTTAAACAAATACATTAGGTAGCTAAGTAATATGGAAATGAATATGTCATTTGAATCAATGACATGCATTTGGAGTGTTTTAACCCATCCTGTAATGTTCAAAGCAAACTTAGCTCTTTTCCCATGTATCCATCTAATAGGTTTCACGTTTCAAATAAAAGTAGTTCTACGTTATTTTCACATTTTTTTTTGTTTTCATAACTTTAACCCATCTTTGTCTTTATAAACTTTCATTTTCTTTATTTTTTAGTTCATGATCATTATTTTAAACAACATATTATGATATGAATATATTATATTTTAGAATTTTAGATTTATAAAAACTCAAATATCAATACATTACAATATAAGTCAATAAAATTAATCATAAAAATACACATATTCTCTTGTTTTAATGTTTAAAACATATATTTAATTTTTCAAAATGGTCTAAAATAAGTACTTCAATCTACCAATGATGATTTGGTGCAATAAACCTAATCACCTTGAGAAGGCTACTACGTTAAACAAATACATTAGGTAGCTAAGTAATATGGAAATGAATATGTCATTTTAAATCAATGACATGCATTTGGGGTGTTTTAACCCATCCTGTAATGTTCAAAGCAAACTTAGCTCTTTTCCCATGTATCCATCTAATAGGTTTCACGTTTCAAATAAAAGTACTTCTACGCTATTTTCACATTTTTTTTTGTTTTCATAACTTTAACCCATCTTTGTCTTTATAAACTTTCATTTTCTTTATTTTTTAGTTCATGATCATTATTTTAAAACAACATATTATGATATGAATATATTATATTTTAGAATTTTAGATTTATAAAAATTCAAATATCAATACATTACAATTTAAGTCAATAAAATTAATCATAAAAATAAACATATTCTTTTGTTTTAGTGTTTAAAACGTAAGTTCATTTTTAAAAACGGTCTAAAATAAGTAATTCAATCTACCAATGATGATTTGGTGTAATAAACTTAGTCACCTTGAGAAGGCTACTATGTTAAACAAATACATTAGGTAGCTAAGTAATATGGAAATGAATATGTCATTTTGAATCAATGACATGCATTTGGAGTGTTTTAACCCATTCTGTAATGTTCAAAGCAAACTTAGCTCTTTTCCGACGTATCCGTCTAATAGGTTTCACGTTTATAATAAAAGTAGTTCTACATTATTTTCACTTTTTTTTTTGTTTTCATAACTTTAACCCATCTTTGTCTTTATAAACTTTCATTTTCTTTATTTTTTGTTCATGATCATTATTTTAAAACAACATATTATGATATGAATATATTATATTTTAGAATTTTAGATTTATAAAAATTCAAATATCAATACATTACAATTTAAGTCAATAAAATTAATCATAAAAATAAACATATTCTTTTGTTTTAGTGTTTAAAACGTAAGTTCATTTTTAAAAACGGTCTAAAATAAGTAATTCAATCTACCAATGATGATTTGGTGTAATAAACCTAGTCACCTTGAGAAGGCTACTATGTTAAACAAATACATTAGGTAGCTAAGTAATATGGAAATGAATATGTCATTTTAAATCAATGACATGCATTTGGGGTGTTTTAACCCATCCTGTAATGTTCAAAGCAAACTTAGCTCTTTTCCCATGTATCACTCTAATAGGTTTCACGTTTCAAATAAAAGTAGTTCTACGTTATTTTCACATTTTTTTTGTTTTCATAACTTTAACCCATCTTTGTCTTTATAAACTTTCATTTTCTTTATTTTTTAGTTCATGATCATTATTTTAAAACAACATATTATGATATGAATATATTATATTTTAGAATTTTAGATTTATAAAAACTCAAATATCAATACATTACAATATAAGTCAATAAAATTAATCATAAAAATACACATATTCTCTTGTTTTAGTGTTTAAAACATAAGTTCATTTTTAAAAATGGTCTAAAATAAGTAATTCAATCTACCAATGATGATTTGGTGTAATAAACCTAGTCACCTTGAGAAGGCTACTATGTTAAACAAATACATTAGGTAGCTAAGTAATATGGAAATGAATATGTCATTTTGAATAAATGACATGCATTTGGAGTGTTTTAACCCATCCTGTAATGTTCAAAGCAAACTTAGCTCTTTTCCCATGTATCCATCTAATAGGTTTCACGTTTCAAATAAAAGTAGTTCTACGTTATTTTCACATTTTTTTTGTTTTCATAACTTTAACCCATCTTTGTCTTTATAAACTTTCATTTTCTTTATTTTTTAGTTCATGATCATTATTTTAAAACAACATATTATGATATGAATATATTATATTTTAGAATTTTAGATTTATAAAAACTCAAATATCAATACATTACAATATAAGTCAATAAAATTAATCATAAAAATACACATATTCTCTTGTTTTAGTGTTTAAAACATAAGTTCATTTTTAAAAATGGTCTAAAATAAGTAATTCAATCTACCAATGATGATTTGGTGTAATAAACCTAGTCACCTTGAGAAGGCTACTATGTTAAACAAATACATTAGGTAGCTAAGTAATATGGAAATGAATATGTCATTTTGAATAAATGACATGCATTTGGAGTGTTTTAACCCATCCTGTAATGTTCAAAGCAAACTTAGCTCTTTTCCCATGTATCCATCTAATAGGTTTCACGTTTCAAATAAAAGTAGTTCTACGTTATTTTCACTTTTTTTTGTTTTCATAACTTTAACCCATCTTTGTCTTTATAAACTTTCATTTTCTTTATTTTTTAGTTCATGATCATTATTTTAAAACAACATATTATGATATGAATATATTATATTTTAGAATTTTAGATTTATAAAAACTCAAATATCAATACATTACAATATAAGTCAATAAAATTAATCATAAAAATACACATATTCTCTTGTTTTAATGTTTAAAACATATATTTAATTTTTCAAAATGGTCTAAAATAAGTAATTCAATCTACCAATGATGATTTGGTGCAATAAACCTAATCACCTTGAGAAGGCTACTATGTTAAACAAATACATTAGGTAGCTAAGTAATATGGAAATGAATATGTCATTTTGAATCAATGACATGCATTTGGAGTGTTTTAACCCATCCTGTAATGTTCAAAGCAAACTTAGCTCTTTTCCGACGTATCCGTCTAATAGGTTTCACGTTTATAATAAAAGTAGTTCTACATTTATTTCACATTTTTTTTTGTTTTCATAACTTTAACCCATCTTTGTCTTTATAAACTTTCATTTTCTTTATTTTTTAGTTCATGATCATTATTTTAAAACAACATATTATGATATGAATATATTATATTTTAGAATTATAAAAATTCAAATATCAATACCTTACAATTTAAGTCAATAAAATTAATCACAAAAATACACATATTCTCTTGTTTTAATGTTTAAAACATATATTTAATTTTTCAAAAAGGTCTAAAATAAGTACTTCAATCTACCAATGATGATTTGGTGCAATAAACCTAGTCACCTTGAGAAGGCTACTATGTTAAACAAATACATTAGGTAGCTAAGTAATATGGAAATGAATATGTCATTTTGAATCAATGACATGCATTTGGAGTGTTTTAACCCATCCTGTAATGTTCAAAGCAAACTTAGCTCTTTTCCCATGTATCCATCTAATAGGTTTCACGTTTCAAATAAAAGTACTTCTACGCTATTTTCACATTTTTTTTTGTTTTCATAACTTTAACCCATCTTTGTCTTTATAAACTTTCATTTTCTTTATTTTTTAGTTCATGATCATTATTTTAAAACAACATATTATGATATGAATATATTATATTTTAGAATTTTAGATTTATAAAAACTCAAATATCAATACATTACAATTTAAGTCAATAAAATTAATCATAACAATACACATATTCTCTTGTTTTAGTGTTTAAAAAATAATTCATTTTTAAAAATGGTCTAAAATAAGTAATTCAATCTACCAATGATGATTTGGTGTAATAAACCTAGTCACCTTGAGAAGGCTACTATGTTAAACAAATACATTAGGTAGCTAAGTAATATGGAAATGAATATGTCATTTTAAATCAATGACATGCATTTGGAGTGTTTTAACCCATCCTGTAATGTTCAAAGCAAACTTATCTCTTTTCCATGTATCCATCTAATAGGTTTCACGTTTCAAATAAAAGTAGTTCTACGTTATTTTCACTTTTTATTTGTTTTCATAACTTTAACCCATCTTTGTCTTTATAAACTTTCATTTTCTTTATTTTTTAGTTCATGATCATTATTTTAAAACAAAATATTATATTATGAATATATTATATTTTAGAATTTTAGATTTATAAAAACTCAAATATCAATACATTACAATATAAGTCAATAAATTAATCATAAAAATACACATATTCTCTTGTTTTAGTGTTTAAAACATAAGTTCATTTTTAAAAATGGTCTAAAATAAGTAATTCAATCTACCAATGATGATTTGGTGTAATAAACCTAGTCACCTTGAGAAGGCTACTATGTTAAACAAATACATTAGGTAGCTAAGTAATATGGAAATGAATATGTCATTTTGAATAAATGACATGCATTTGGAGTGTTTTAACCCATCCTGTAATGTTCAAAGCAAACTTAGCTCTTTTCCCATGTATCCATCTAATAGGTTTCACGTTTCAAATAAAAGTAGTTCTACGTTATTTTCACATTTTTTTTGTTTTCATAACTTTAACCCATCTTTGTCTTTATAAACTTTCATTTTCTTTATTTTTTAGTTCATGATCATTATTTTAAAACAACATATTATGATATGAATATATTATATTTTAGAATTTTAGATTTATAAAAACTCAAATATCAATACATTACAATATAAGTCAATAAAATTAATCATAAAAATACACATATTCTCTTGTTTTAGTGTTTAAAACATAAGTTCATTTTTCAAAATGGTCTAAAATAAGTAATTCAATCTACCAATGATAATTTGGTGTAATAAACCTAGTCACCTTGAGAAGGCTACTATGTTAAACAAATACATTAGGTAGCTAAGTAATATGGAAATGAATATGTCATTTTGAATCAATGACATGCATTTGGAGTGTTTTAACCCATCCTGTAATGTTCAAAGCAAACTTAGCTCTTTTCCCATGTATCCATCTAATAGGTTTCACGTTTCAAATAAAAGTAGTTCTACGTTATTTTCACTTTTTTTTTGTTTTCATAACTTTAACCCATCTTTGTCTTTATAAAATTTCATTTTCTTTATTTTTTAGTTCATGATCATTATTTTAAAACAACATATTATGATATGAATATATTATATTTTAGAATTTTAGATTTATAAAAACTCAAATATCAATACATTACAATATAAGTCAATAAAATTAATCATAAAAATACACATATTCTCTTGTTTTAATGTTTAAAACATATATTTAATTTTTCAAAATGGTCTAAAATAAGTAATTCAATCTACCAATGATGATTTGGTGTAATAAACCTAGTCACCTTGAGAAGGCTACTATGTTAAACAAATACATTAGGTAGCTAAGTAATATGGAAATGAATATGTCATTTTGAATCAATGACATGCATTTGGAGTGTTTTAACCCATCCTGTAATGTTCAAAGCAAACTTAGCTCTTTTCCGACGTATCCGTCTAATAGGTTTCACGTTTATAATAAAAGTAGTTCTACAGTTATTTCACATTTTTTTTTGTTTTCATAACTTTAACCCATCTTTGTCTTTATAAACTTTCATTTTCTTTATTTTTTAGTTCATGATCATTATTTTAAAACAACATATTATGATATGAATATATTATATTTTAGAATTATAAAAATTCAAATATCAATACATTACAATTTAAGTCAATAAAATTAATCATAAAAATACACATATTCTCTTGCTTTAGTGTTTAAAACATATATTTAATTCTTCAAAATGGTCTAAAATAAGTCATTCAATCTACCAATGATGATTTGGTGTAATAAACCTAGTCACCTTGAGAAGGCTACTATGTTAAACAAATACATTAGGTAGCTAAGTAATATGGAAATGAATATGTCATTTTGAATCAATGACATGCATTTGGAGTGTTTTAACCCATCCTGTAATGTTCAAAGCAAACTTATCTCTTTTCCATGTATCCATCTAATAGGTTTCACGTTTCAAATAAAAGTAGTTCTACGTTATTTTCACTTTTTATTTGTTTTCATAACTTTAACCCATCTTTGTCTTTATAAACTTTCATTTTCTTTATTTTTTAGTTCATGATCATTATTTTAAAACAAATATTATGATATGAATATATTATATTTTAGAATTTTAGATTTATAAAAACTCAAATATCAATACATTACAATTAAGTCAATAAATATAATCATAAAAATACATATTCTCTTGTTTTAGTGTTTAAAACATAAGTTCATTTTTAAAAATGGTCTAAAATAAGTAATTCAATCTACCAATGATGATTTGGTGTAATAAACCTAGTCACCTTGAGAAGGCTACTATGTTAAACAAATACATTAGGTAGCTAAGTAATATGGAAATGAATATGTCATTTTGAATAAATGACATGCATTTGGAGTGTTTTAACCCATCCTGTAATGTTCAAAGCAAACTTAGCTCTTTTCCCATGTATCCATCTAATAGGTTTCACGTTTCAAATAAAAGTAGTTCTACGTTATTTTCACATTTTTTTGTTTTCATAACTTTAACCCATCTTTGTCTTTATAAACTTTCATTTTCTTTATTTTTTAGTTCATGATCATTATTTTAAAACAACATATTATGATATGAATATATTATATTTTAGAATTTTAGATTTATAAAAACTCAAATATCAATACATTACAATATAAGTCAATAAATTAATCATAAAAATACACATATTCTCTTGTTTTAGTGTTTAAAACATAAGTTCATTTTTCAAAATGGTCTAAAATAAGTAATTCAATCTACCAATGATGATTTGGTGTAATAAACCTAGTCACCTTGAGAAGGCTACTATGTTAAACAAATACATTAGGTAGCTAAGTAATATGGAAATGAATATGTCATTTTGAATAAATGACATGCATTTGGAGTGTTTTAACCCATCCTGTAATGTTCAAAGCAAACTTAGCTCTTTTCCCATGTATCCATCTAATAGGTTTCACGTTTCAAATAAAAGTAGTTCTACGTTATTTTCACTTTTTTTTGTTTTCATAACTTTAACCCATCTTTGTCTTTATAAATTTCATTTTCTTTATTTTTTAGTTCATGATCATTATTTTAAAACAACATATTATGATATGAATATATTATATTTTAGAATTTTAGATTTATAAAAACTCAAATATCAATACATTACAATATAAGTCAATAAAATTAATCATAAAAATACACATATTCTCTTGTTTTAATGTTTAAAACATATATTTAATTTTTCAAAATGGTCTAAAATAAGTAATTCAATCTACCAATGATGATTTGGTGCAATAAACCTAATCACCTTGAGAAGGCTACTATGTTAAACAAATACATTAGGTAGCTAAGTAATATGGAAATGAATATGTCATTTTGAATCAATGACATGCATTTGGAGTGTTTTAACCCATCCTGTAATGTTCAAAGCAAACTTAGCTCTTTTCCCATGTATCCATCTAATAGGTTTCACGTTTAAATAAAAGTAGTTCTACAGTTATTTCACATTTTTTTTTGTTTTCATAACTTTAACCCATCTTTGTCTTTATAAACTTTCATTTTCTTTATTTTTTAGTTCATGATCATTATTTTAAAACAACATATTATGATATGAATATATTATATTTTAGAATTATAAAAATTCAAATATCAATACCTTACAATTTAAGTCAATAAAATTAATCACAAAAATACACATATTCTCTTGTTTTAATGTTTAAAACATATATTTAATTTTTCAAAAAGGTCTAAAATAAGTACTTCAATCTACCAATGATGATTTGGTGCAATAAACCTAGTCACCTTGAGAAGGCTACTATGTTAAACAAATACATTAGGTAGCTAAGTAATATGGAAATGAATATGTCATTTTGAATCAATGACATGCATTTGGAGTGTTTTAACCCATCCTGTAATGTTCAAAGCAAACTTAGCTCTTTTCCCATGTATCCATCTAATAGGTTTCACGTTTCAAATAAAAGTACTTCTACGCTATTTTCACATTTTTTTTTGTTTTCATAACTTTAACCCGTCTTTGTCTTTATAAACTTTCATTTTCTTTATTTTTTAGTTCATGATCATTATTTTAAAACAACGTATTATGATATAAATATATTATATTTTAGAATTTTAGATTTATAAAAACTCAAATATCAATACATTACAATTTAAGTCAATAAAATTAATCATAAAATACACATATTCTCTTGTTTTAGTGTTTAAAAATAATTTAATTTTTCAAAATGGTCTAAAATAAGTAATTCAATCTACCAATGATAATTTGGTGTAATAAACCTAGTCACCTTGAGAAGGCTACTATGTTAAACAAATACATTAGGTAGCTAAGTAATATGGAAATGAATATGTCATTTTAAATCAATGACATGCATTTGGAGTGTTTTAACCCATCCTGTAATGTTCAAAGCAAACTTATCTCTTTTCCATGTATCCATCTAATAGGTTTCACGTTTCAAATAAAAGTAGTTCTACGTTATTTTCACTTTTTATTTGTTTTCATAACTTTAACCCATCTTTGTCTTTATAAACTTTCATTTTCTTTATTTTTTAGTTCATGATCATTATTTTAAAACAACATATTATGATATGAATATATTATATTTTAGAATTTTAGATTTATAAAAACTCAAATATCAATACATTACAATAAGTCAATAAAATTAATCATAAAAATACACATATTCTCTTGTTTTAGTGTTTAAAACATAAGTTCATTTTTAAAAATGGTCTAAAATAAGTAATTCAATCTACCAATGATGATTTGGTGTAATAAACCTAGTCACCTTGAGAAGGCTACTATGTTAAACAAATACATTAGGTAGCTAAGTAATATGGAAATGAATATGTCATTTTGAATAAATGACATGCATTTGGAGTGTTTTAACCCATCCTGTAATGTTCAAAGCAAACTTAGCTCTTTTCCCATGTATCCATCTAATAGGTTTCACGTTTCAAATAAAAGTAGTTCTACGTTATTTTCACATTTTTTTTGTTTTCATAACTTTAACCCATCTTTGTCTTTATAAACTTTCATTTTCTTTATTTTTTAGTTCATGATCATTATTTTAAAACAACATATTATGATATGAATATATTATATTTTAGAATTTTAGATTTATAAAAACTCAAATATCAATACATTACAATATAAGTCAATAAAATTAATCATAAAAATACACATATTCTCTTGTTTTAGTGTTTAAAACATAAGTTCATTTTTAAAATGGTCTAAAATAAGTAATTCAATCTACCAATGATGATTTGGTGTAATAAACCTAGTCACCTTGAGAAGGCTACTATGTTAAACAAATACATTAGGTAGCTAAGTAATATGGAAATGAATATGTCATTTTGAATAAATGACATGCATTTGGAGTGTTTTAACCCATCCTGTAATGTTCAAAGCAAACTTAGCTCTTTTCCCATGTATCCATCTAATAGGTTTCACGTTTCAAATAAAAGTAGTTCTACGTTATTTTCACTTTTTTTTTGTTTTCATAACTTTAACCCATCTTTGTCTTTATAAACTTTCATTTTCTTTATTTTTTAGTTCATGATCATTATTTTAAAACAACATATTATGATATGAATATATTATATTTTAGAATTTTAGATTTATAAAAACTCAAATATCAATACATTACAATATAAGTCAATAAAATTAATCATAAAAATACACATATTCTCTTGTTTTAGTGTTTAAAACATATATTTAATTTTTCAAAATGGTCTAAAATAAGTAATTCAATCTACCAATGATGATTTGGTGTAATAAACCTAGTCACCTTGAGAAGGCTACTATGTTAAACAAATACATTAGGTAGCTAAGTAATATGGAAATGAATATGTCATTTTGAATCAATGACATGCATTTGGAGTGTTTTAACCCATCCTGTAATGTTCAAAGCAAACTTAGCTCTTTTCCCATGTATCCATCTAATAGGTTTCACGTTTAAATAAAAGTAGTTCTACGTTTTTCACATTTTTTTTTGTTTTCATAACTTTAACCCATCTTTGTCTTTATAAACTTTCATTTTCTTTATTTTTTAGTTCATGATCATTATTTTAAAACAACATATTATGATATGAATATATTATATTTTAGAATTATAAAAATTCAAATATCAATACATTACAATTTAAGTCAATAAAATTAATCACAAAAATACACATATTCTCTTGTTTTAATGTTTAAAACATATATTAATTTTTCAAAAAGGTCTAAAATAAGTACTTCAATCTACCAATGATGATTTGGTGTAATAAACCTAGTCACCTTGAGAAGGCTACTATGTTAAACAAATACATTAGGTAGCTAAGTAATATGGAAATGAATATGTCATTTTGAATCAATGACATGCATTTGGAGTGTTTTAACCCATCCTGTAATGTTCAAA
Organism: Lathyrus oleraceus; assembly: GCF_024323335.1. Taxonomy (NCBI): domain Eukaryota; kingdom Viridiplantae; phylum Streptophyta; class Magnoliopsida; order Fabales; family Fabaceae; genus Lathyrus; species Lathyrus oleraceus. Next base: position 171,513,539 of record NC_066584.1, on the reverse strand, counting down.
GCAAACTTAGCTCTTTTCCCATGTATCCATCTAATAGGTTTCACGTTTCAAATAAAAGTACTTCTACGCTATTTTCACATTTTTTTTTGTTTTCATAACTTTAACCCATCTTTGTCTTTATAAACTTTCATTTTCTTTATTTTTTAGTTCATGATCATTATTTTAAAACAACATATTATGATATAAATATATTATATTTTAGAATTTTAGATTTATAAAAACTCAAATATCAATACATTACAATTTAAGTCAATAAAATTAATCATAACAATACACATATTCTCTTGTTTTAGTGTTTAAAAAATATATTTAATTTTTCAAAATGGTCTAAAATAAGTAATTCAATCTACCAATGATAATTTGGTGTAATAAACCTAGTCACCTTGAGAAGGCTACTATGTTAAACAAATACATTAGGTAGCTAAGTAATATGGAAATGAATATGTCATTTTGAATCAATGACATGCATTTGGAGTGTTTTAACCCATCCTGTAATGTTCAAAGCAAACTTATCTCTTTTCCATGTATCCATCTAATAGGTTTCACGTTTCAAATAAAAGTAGTTCTACGTTATTTTCACTTTTTATTTGTTTTCATAACTTTAACCCATCTTTGTCTTTATAAACTTTCATTTTCTTTATTTTTTAGTTCATGATCATTATTTTAAAACAAAATATTATATTATGAATATATTATATTTTAGAATTTTAGATTTATAAAAACTCAAATATCAATACATTACAATATAAGTCAATAAATATAATCATAAAAATACACATATTCTCTTGTTTTAGTGTTTAAAACATAAGTTCATTTTTAAAAATGGTCTAAAATAAGTAATTCAATCTACCAATGATGATTTGGTGTAATAAACCTAGTCACCTTGAGAAGGCTACTATGTTAAACAAATACATTAGGTAGCTAAGTAATATGGAAATGAATATGTCATTTTGAATAAATGACATGCATTTGGAGTGTTTTAACCCATCCTGTAATGTTCAAAGCAAACTTAGCTCTTTTCCCATGTATCCATCTAATAGGTTTCACGTTTCAAATAAAAGTAGTTCTACGTTATTTTCACATTTTTTTTGTTTTCATAACTTTAACCCATCTTTGTCTTTATAAACTTTCATTTTCTTTATTTTTTAGTTCATGATCATTATTTTAAAACAACATATTATGATATGAATATATTATATTTTAGAATTTTAGATTTATAAAAACTCAAATATCAATACATTACAATATAAGTCAATAAAATTAATCATAAAAATACACATATTCTCTTGTTTTAGTGTTTAAAACATAAGTTCATTTTTCAAAATGGTCTAAAATAAGTAATTCAATCTACCAATGATGATTTGGTGTAATAAACCTAGTCACCTTGAGAAGGCTACTATGTTAAACAAATACATTAGGTAGCTAAGTAATATGGAAATGAATATGTCATTTTGAATCAATGACATGCATTTGGAGTGTTTTAACCCATCCTGTAATGTTCAAAGCAAACTTAGCTCTTTTCCCATGTATCCATCTAATAGGTTTCACGTTTCAAATAAAAGTAGTTCTACGTTATTTTCACATTTTTTTTTGTTTTCATAACTTTAACCCATCTTTGTCTTTATAAACTTTCATTTTCTTTATTTTTTAGTTCATGATCATTATTTTAAAACAACATATTATGATATGAATATATTATATTTTAGAATTATAAAAATTCAAATATCAATACCTTACAATTTAAGTCAATAAAATTAATCATAAAATACACATATTCTCTTGTTTTAATGTTTAAAACATATATTTAATTTTTCAAAATGGTCTAAAATAAGTAATTCAATCTACCAATGATGATTTGGTGCAATAAACCTAATCACCTTGAGAAGGCTACTATGTTAAACAAATACATTAGGTAGCTAAGTAATATGGAAATGAATATGTCATTTTGAATCAATGACATGCATTTGGAGTGTTTTAACCCATCCTGTAATGTTCAAAGCAAACTTAGCTCTTTTCCGACGTATCCGTCTAATAGGTTTCACGTTTATAATAAAAGTAGTTCTACGTTATTTTCACATTTTTTTTGTTTTCATAACTTTAACCCATCTTTGTCTTTATAAACTTTCATTTTCTTTATTTTTTGTTCATGATCATTATTTTAAAACAACATATTATGATATGAATATATTATATTTTAGAATTTTAGATTTATAAAAATTCAAATATCAATACATTACAATTTAAGTCAATAAAATTAATCATAAAAATACACATATTCTCTTGTTTTAGTGTTTAAAACATAAGTTCATTTTTAAAAATGGTCTAAAATAAGTAATTCAATCTACCAATGATGATTTGGTGTAATAAACCTAGTCACCTTGAGAAGGCTACTATGTTAAACAAATACATTAGGTAGCTAAGTAATATGGAAATGAATATGTCATTTTGAATCAATGACATGCATTTGGGGTGTTTTAACCCATCCTGTAATGTTCAAAGCAAACTTAGCTCTTTTCCCATGTATCATCTAATAGGTTTCACGTTTCAAATAAAAGTAGTTCTACGTTATTTTCACATTTTTTTGTTTTCATAACTTTAACCCATCTTTGTCTTTATAAACTTTCATTTTCTTTATTTTTTAGTTCATGATCATTATTTTAAAACAACATATTATGATATGAATATATTATATTTTAGAATTTTAGATTTATAAAAACTCAAATATCAATACATTACAATACAAGTCAATAAAATTAATCATAAAAATACACATATTCTCTTGTTTTAGTGTTTAAAACATAAGTTCATTTTTAAAATGGTCTAAAATAAGTAATTCAATCTACCAATGATGATTTGGTGTAATAAACCTAGTCACCTTGAGAAGGCTACTATGTTAAACAAATACATTAGGTAGCTAAGTAATATGGAAATGAATATGTCATTTTGAATCAATGACATGCATTTGGAGTGTTTTAACCCATCCTGTAATGTTCAAAGCAAACTTATCTCTTTTCCATGTATCCATCTAATAGGTTTCACGTTTCAAATAAAAGTAGTTCTACGTTATTTTCACTTTTTATTTGTTTTCATAACTTTAACCCATCTTTGTCTTTATAAACTTTCATTTTCTTTATTTTTTAGTTCATGATCATTATTTTAAAACAACATATTATATTATGAATATATTATATTTTAGAATTTTAGATTTATAAAAACTCAAATATCAATACATTACAATATAAGTCAATAAATTAATCATAAAAATACACATATTCTCTTGTTTTAGTGTTTAAAACATAAGTTCATTTTTAAAAATGGTCTAAAATAAGTAATTCAATCTACCAATGATGATTTGGTGTAATAAACCTAGTCACCTTGAGAAGGCTACTATGTTAAACAAATACATTAGGTAGCTAAGTAATATGGAAATGAATATGTCATTTTGAATCAATGACATGCATTTGGAGTGTTTTAACCCATCCTGTAATGTTCAAAGCAAACTTAGCTCTTTTCCCATGTATCCATCTAATAGGTTTCACGTTTCAAATAAAAGTAGTTCTACGTTATTTTCACATTTTTTTTGTTTTCATAACTTTAACCCATCTTTGTCTTTATAAACTTTCATTTTCTTTATTTTTTTGTTCATGATCATTATTTTAAAACAACATATTATGATATGAATATATTATATTTTAGAATTTTAGATTTATAAAAATTCAAATATCAATACATTACAATTTAAGTCAATAAAATTAATCATAAAAATACACATATTCTCTTGTTTTAGTGTTTAAAACATAAGTTCATTTTTAAAAATGGTCTAAAATAAGTAATTCAATCTACCAATGATGATTTGGTGTAATAAACCTAGTCACCTTGAGAAGGCTACTATGTTAAACAAATACATTAGGTAGCTAAGTAATATGGAAATGAATATGTCATTTTGAATCAATGACATGCATTTGGAGTGTTTTAACCCATCCTGTAATGTTCAAAGCAAACTTAGCTCTTTTCCCATGTATCCATCTAATAGGTTTCACGTTTCAAATAAAAGTAGTTCTACGTTATTTTCACATTTTTTTTGTTTTCATAACTTTAACCCATCTTTGTCTTTATAAACTTTCATTTTCTTTATTTTTTAGTTCATGATCATTATTTTAAAACAACATATTATGATATGAATATATTATATTTTAGAATTTTAGATTTATAAAAACTCAAATATCAATACATTACAATATAGTCAATAAAATTAATCATAAAAATACACATATTCTCTTGTTTTAGTGTTTAAAACATAAGTTCATTTTTAAAAATGGTCTAAAATAAGTAATTCAATCTACCAATGATGATTTGGTGTAATAAACCTAGTCACCTTGAGAAGGCTACTATGTTAAACAAATACATTAGGTAGCTAAGTAATATGGAAATGAATATGTCATTTTGAATCAATGACATGCATTTGGAGTGTTTTAACCCATCCTGTAATGTTCAAAGCAAACTTATCTCTTTTCCATGTATCCATCTAATAGGTTTCACGTTTCAAATAAAAGTAGTTCTACGTTATTTTCACTTTTTATTTGTTTTCATAACTTTAACCCATCTTTGTCTTTATAAACTTTCATTTTCTTTATTTTTTAGTTCATGATCATTATTTTAAAACAACATATTATATATGAATATATTATATTTTAGAATTTTAGATTTATAAAAACTCAAATATCAATACATTACAATATAAGTCAATAAATTAATCATAAAAATACACATATTCTCTTGTTTTAGTGTTTAAAACATAAGTTCATTTTTAAAAATGGTCTAAAATAAGTAATTCAATCTACCAATGATGATTTGGTGTAATAAACCTAGTCACCTTGAGAAGGCTACTATGTTAAACAAATACATTAGGTAGCTAAGTAATATGGAAATGAATATGTCATTTTGAATCAATGACATGCATTTGGAGTGTTTTAACCCATCCTGTAATGTTCAAAGCAAACTTAGCTCTTTTCCCATGTATCCATCTAATAGGTTTCACGTTTCAAATAAAAGTAGTTCTACGTTATTTTCACATTTTTTTTGTTTTCATAACTTTAACCCATCTTTGTCTTTATAAACTTTCATTTTCTTTATTTTTTAGTTCATGATCATTATTTTAAAACAACATATTATGATATGAATATATTATATTTTAGAATTTTAGATTTATAAAAACTCAAATATCAATACATTACAATTTAAGTCAATAAAATTAATCATAAAAATACACATATTCTCTTGTTTTAGTGTTTAAAACATAAGTTCATTTTTCAAAATGGTCTAAAATAAGTAATTCAATCTACCAATGATGATTTGGTGTAATAAACCTAGTCACCTTGAGAAGGCTACTATGTTAAACAAATACATTAGGTAGCTAAGTAATATGGAAATGAATATGTCATTTTGAATCAATGACATGCATTTGGAGTGTTTTAACCCATCCTGTAATGTTCAAAGCAAACTTAGCTCTTTTCCCATGTATCCATCTAATAGGTTTCACGTTTCAAATAAAAGTAGTTCTACGTTATTTTCACATTTTTTTTTGTTTTCATAACTTTAACCCATCTTTGTCTTTATAAACTTTCATTTTCTTTATTTTTTTGTTCATGATCATTATTTTAAAACAACATATTATGATATGAATATATTATATTTTAGAATTATAAAAATTCAAATATCAATACATTACAATTTAAGTCAATAAAATTAATCATAAAAATACACATATTCTCTTGCTTTAGTGTTTAAAACATATATTTAATTCTTCAAAATGGTCTAAAATAAGTCATTCAATCTACCAATGATGATTTGGTGTAATAAACCTAGTCACCTTGAGAAGGCTACTATGTTAAACAAATACATTAGGTAGCTAAGTAATATGGAAATGAATATGTCATTTTGAATCAATGACATGCATTTGGAGTGTTTTAACCCATCCTGTAATGTTCAAAGCAAACTTAGCTCTTTTCCCATGTATCATCTAATAGGTTTCACGTTTCAAATAAAAGTAGTTCTACGTTATTTTCACATTTTTTTTGTTTTCATAACTTTAACCCATCTTTGTCTTTATAAACTTTCATTTTCTTTATTTTTTAGTTCATGATCATTATTTTAAAACAACATATTATGATATGAATATATTATATTTTAGAATTTTAGATTTATAAAAACTCAAATATCAATACATTACAATATAAGTCAATAAAATTAATCATAAAAATACACATATTCTCTTGTTTTAGTGTTTAAAACATAAGTTCATTTTTAAAAATGGTCTAAAATAAGTAATTCAATCTACCAATGATGATTTGGTGTAATAAACCTAGTCACCTTGAGAAGGCTACTATGTTAAACAAATACATTAGGTAGCTAAGTAATATGGAAATGAATATGTCATTTTGAATCAATGACATGCATTTGGAGTGTTTTAACCCATCCTGTAATGTTCAAAGCAAACTTAGCTCTTTTCCCATGTATCCATCTAATAGGTTTCACGTTTCAAATAAAAGTAGTTCTACGTTATTTTCACATTTTTTTTGTTTTCATAACTTTAACCCATCTTTGTCTTTATAAACTTTCATTTTCTTTATTTTTTAGTTCATGATCATTATTTTAAAACAACATATTATATTATGAATATATTATATTTTAGAATTTTAGATTTATAAAAACTCAAATATCAATACATTACAATATAAGTCAATAAATATAATCATAAAAATACACATATTCTCTTGTTTTAGTGTTTAAAACATAAGTTCATTTTTAAAAATGGTCTAAAATAAGTAATTCAATCTACCAATGATGATTTGGTGTAATAAACCTAGTCACCTTGAGAAGGCTACTATGTTAAACAAATACATTAGGTAGCTAAGTAATATGGAAATGAATATGTCATTTTGAATCAATGACATGCATTTGGAGTGTTTTAACCCATCCTGTAATGTTCAAAGCAAACTTAGCTCTTTTCCCATGTATCCATCTAATAGGTTTCACGTTTCAAATAAAAGTAGTTCTACGTTATTTTCACATTTTTTTTGTTTTCATAACTTTAACCCATCTTTGTCTTTATAAACTTTCATTTTCTTTATTTTTTAGTTCATGATCATTATTTTAAAACAACATATTATGATATGAATATATTATATTTTAGAATTTTAGATTTATAAAAACTCAAATATCAATACATTACAATATAAGTCAATAAAATTAATCAAAAAATACACATATTCTCTTGTTTTAGTGTTTAAAACATAAGTTCATTTTTAAAAATGGTCTAAAATAAGTAATTCAATCTACCAATGATGATTTGGTGTAATAAACCTAGTCACCTTGAGAAGGCTACTATGTTAAACAAATACATTAGGTAGCTAAGTAATATGGAAATGAATATGTCATTTTGAATCAATGACATGCATTTGGAGTGTTTTAACCCATCCTGTAATGTTCAAAGCAAACTTAGCTCTTTTCCCATGTATCCATCTAATAGGTTTCACGTTTCAAATAAAAGTAGTTCTACGTTATTTTCACTTTTTTTTTGTTTTCATAACTTTAACCCATCTTTGTCTTTATAAACTTTCATTTTCTTTATTTTTTAGTTCATGATCATTATTTTAAAACAACATATTATGATATGAATATATTATATTTTAGAATTTTAGATTTATAAAAACTCAAATATCAATACATTACAATTTAAGTCAATAAAATTAATCATAAAAATACACATATTCTCTTGCTTTAGTGTTTAAAACATATATTTAATTCTTCAAAATGGTCTAAAATAAGTCATTCAATCTACCAATGATGATTTGGTGTAATAAACCTAGTCACCTTGAGAAGGCTACTATGTTAAACAAATACATTAGGTAGCTAAGTAATATGGAAATGAATATGTCATTTTGAATCAATGACATGCATTTGGAGTGTTTTAACCCATCCTGTAATGTTCAAAGCAAACTTAGCTCTTTTCCCATGTATCCATCTAATAGGTTTCACGTTTCAAATAAAAGTAGTTCTACGTTATTTTCACTTTTTTTTTGTTTTCATAACTTTAACCCATCTTTGTCTTTATAAACTTTCATTTTCTTTATTTTTTAGTTCATGATCATTATTTTAAAACAACATATTATGATATGAATATATTATATTTTAGAATTTTAGATTTATAAAAACTCAAATATCAATACATTACAATTTAAGTCAATAAAATTAATCATAAAAATACACATATTCTCTTGTTTTAGTGTTTAAAACATAAGTTCATTTTTAAAAATGGTCTAAAATAAGTAATTCAATCTACCAATGATGATTTGGTGTAATAAACCTAGTCACCTTGAGAAGGCTACTATGTTAAACAAATACATTAGGTAGCTAAGTAATATGGAAATGAATATGTCATTTTGAATCAATGACATGCATTTGGAGTGTTTTAACCCATCCTGTAATGTTCAAAGCAAACTTAGCTCTTTTCCCATGTATCCATCTAATAGGTTTCACGTTTCAAATAAAAGTAGTTCTACGTTATTTCACTTTTTTTTTTGTTTTCATAACTTTAACCCATCTTTGTCTTTATAAACTTTCATTTTCTTTATTTTTTAGTTCATGATCATTATTTTAAAACAACATATTATGATATGAATATATTATATTTTAGAATTTTAGATTTATAAAAACTCAAATATCAATACATTACAATTTAAGTCAATAAAATTAATCATAAAAATACACATATTCTCTTGTATTTAATTTTTCAAAATGGTCTAAAATAAGTAATTCAATCTACCAATGATAATTTGGTGTAATAAACCTAGTCACCTTGAGAAGGCTACTATGTTAAACAAATACATTAGGTAGCTAAGTAATATGGAAATGAATATGTCATTTTGAATCAATGACATGCATTTGGAGTGTTTTAACCCATCCTGTAATGTTCAAAGCAAACTTAGCTCTTTTCCCATGTATCCATCTAATAGGTTTCACGTTTCAAATAAAAGTAGTTCTACGTTATTTTCACTTTTTTTTTGTTTTCATAACTTTAACCCATCTTTGTCTTTATAAACTTTCATTTTCTTTATTTTTTAGTTCATGATCATTATTTTAAAACAACATATTATGATATGAATATATTATATTTTAGAATTTTAGATTTATAAAAACTCAAATATCAATACATTACAATATAAGTCAATAAATAATCATAAAAATACACATATTCTCTTGTTTTAGTGTTTAAAACATAAGTTCATTTTTAAAAATGGTCTAAAATAAGTAATTCAATCTACCAATGATGATTTGGTGTAATAAACCTAGTCACCTTGAGAAGGCTACTATGTTAAACAAATACATTAGGTAGCTAAGTAATATGGAAATGAATATGTCATTTTGAATAAATGACATGCATTTGGAGTGTTTTAACCCATCCTGTAATGTTCAAAGCAAACTTAGCTCTTTTCCCATGTATCCATCTAATAGGTTTCACGTTTCAAATAAAAGTAGTTCTACGTTATTTTCACTTTTTTTTTGTTTTCATAACTTTAACCCATCTTTGTCTTTATAAACTTTCATTTTCTTTATTTTTTAGTTCATGATCATTATTTTAAAACAACATATTATGATATGAATATATTATATTTTAGAATTTTAGATTTATAAAAACTCAAATATCAATACATTACAATTTAAGTCAATAAAATTAATCATAAAAATACACATATTCTCTTGTATTTAATTTTTCAAAATGGTCTAAAATAAGTAATTCAATCTACCAATGATGATTTGGTGTAATAAACCTAGTCACCTTGAGAAGGCTACTATGTTAAACAAATACATTAGGTAGCTAAGTAATATGGAAATGAATATGTCATTTTGAATCAATGACATGCATTTGGAGTGTTTTAACCCATCCTGTAATGTTCAAAGCAAACTTAGCTCTTTTCCCATGTATCCATCTAATAGGTTTCACGTTTCAAATAAAAGTAGTTCTACGTTATTTTCACATTTTTTTTTTGTTTTCATAACTTTAACCCATCTTTGTCTTTATAAACTTTCATTTTCTTTATTTTTTGTTCATGATCATTATTTTAAAACAACATATTATGATATGAATATATTATATTTTAGAATTATAAAAATTCAAATATCAATACTTACAATTTAAGTCAATAAAATTAATCACAAAATACACATATTCTCTTGTTTTAATGTTTAAAACATATTTTTAATTTTTCAAAATGGTCTAAAATAAGTACTTCAATCTACCAATGATGATTTGGTGCAATAAACCTAATCACCTTGAGAAGGCTACTATGTTAAACAAATACATTAGGTAGCTAAGTAATATGGAAATGAATATGTCATTTTGAATCAATGACATGCATTTGGAGTGTTTTAACCCATCCTGTAATGTTCAAAGCAAACTTAGCTCTTTTCCGATGTATCCATCTAATAGGTTTCACGTTTAATAAAAGTAGTTCTACGTTATTTCACATTTTTTTTGTTTTCATAACTTTAACCCATCTATGTCTTTATAAACTTTCATTTTCTTTATTTTTTTGTTCATGATCATTATTTTAAAACAACATATTATGATATGAATATATTATATTTTAGAATTTTAGATTATAAAAATTCAAATATCAATACATTACAATTTAAGTCAATAAAATTAATCATAAAAATACACATATTCTCTTGTTTTAGTGTTTAAAACGTAAGTTCATTTTTAAAAACGGTCTAAAATAAGTAATTCAATCTACCAATGATGATTTGGTGTAATAAACCTAGTCACCTTGAGAAGGCTACTATGTTAAACAAATACATTAGGTAGCTAAGTAATATGGAAATGAATATGTCATTTTAAATCAATGACATGCATTTGGGGTGTTTTAACCCATCCTGTAATGTTCAAAGCAAACTTAGCTCTTTTCCCATGTATCACTCTAATAGGTTTCACGTTTCAAATAAAAGTAGTTCTACGTTATTTTCACATTTTTTTTGTTTTCATAACTTTAACCCATCTTTGTCTTTATAAACTTTCATTTTCTTTATTTTTTAGTTCATGATCATTATTTTAAAACAACATATTATGATATGAATATATTATATTTTAGAATTTTAGATTTATAAAAACTCAAATATCAATACATTACAATATAAGTCAATAAAATTAATCATAAAAATACACATATTCTCTTGTTTTAGTGTTTAAAAAATAAGTTCATTTTTAAAAATGGTCTAAAATAAGTAATTCAATCTACCAATGATGATTTGGTGTAATAAACCTAGTCACCTTGAGAAGGCTACTATGTTAAACAAATACATTAGGTAGCTAAGTAATATGGAAATGAATATGTCATTTTGAATAAATGACATGCATTTGGAGTGTTTTAACCCATCCTGTAATGTTCAAAGCAAACTTAGCTCTTTTCCCATGTATCCATCTAATAGGTTTCACGTTTCAAATAAAAGTAGTTCTACGTTATTTTCACTTTTTTTTGTTTTCATAACTTTAACCCATCTTTGTCTTTATAAACTTTCATTTTCTTTATTTTTTAGTTCATGATCATTATTTTAAAACAACATATTATATATGAATATATTATATTTTAGAATTTTAGATTTATAAAAACTCAAATATCAATACATTACAATATAAGTTAATAAATATAATCATAAAAATACACATATTCTCTTGTTTTAGTGTTTAAAACATAAGTTCATTTTTAAAAATGGTCTAAAATAAGTAATTCAATCTACCAATGATGATTTGGTGTAATAAACCTAGTCACCTTGAGAAGGCTACTATGTTAAACAAATACATTAGGTAGCTAAGTAATATGGAAATGAATATGTCATTTTGAATAAATGACATGCATTTGGAGTGTTTTAACCCATCCTGTAATGTTCAAAGCAAACTTAGCTCTTTTCCCATGTATCCATCTAATAGGTTTCACGTTTCAAATAAAAGTAGTTCTACGTTATTTTCACTTTTTTTTTGTTTTCATAACTTTAACCCATCTTTGTCTTTATAAACTTTCATTTTCTTTATTTTTAGTTCATGATCATTATTTTAAAACAAAATATTATATATGAATATATTATATTTTAGAATTTTAGATTTATAAAAACTCAAATATCAATACATTACAATATAAGTCAATAAATATAATCATAAAATACACATATTCTCTTGTTTTAGTGTTTAAAACATAAGTTCATTTTTAAAAATGGTCTAAAAAAGTAATTCAATCTATTAATGATGATTTGGTGTCATAAACCTAGTCACCTTGAGAAGGCTACTATGTTAAACAAATACATTAGGTAGCTAAGTAATATGGAAATGAATATGTCATTTTGAATAATTGACATGCATTTGGAGTGTTTTAACCCATCCTGTAATGTTCAAAGCAAACTTAGCTCTTTTCCAATGTATCCATCTAATAGGTTTTACGTTTCAAATAAAAGTACTTCTACGTTATTTTTACTTTTTTTTTTCATAACTTTAACCCATCTTTGTCTTTATAAACTTTCATTTTCTTTATTTTTTAGTTCATGATCATTATTTTAAAACAACGTATTATGATATGAATATATTATATTTTAGAATTATAAAAATTCAAATATCAATACCTTACAATTTAAGTCAATAAAATTAATCACAAAAATACACATATTCTCTTGTTTTAATGTTTAAAACATATATTTAATTTTTCAAAATGGTCTAAAATAAGTACTTCAATCTACCAATGATGATTTGGTGCAATAAACCTAATCACCTTGAGAAGGCTACTATGTTAAACAAATACATTAGGTAGCTAAGTAATATGGAAATGAATATGTCATTTTGAATCAATGACATGCATTTGGAGTGTTTTAACCCATCCTGTAATGTTCAAAGCAAACTTAGCTCTTTTCCCATGTATCCATCTAATAGGTTTCACGTTTCAAATAAAAGTAGTTCTACGTTATTTTCACATTTTTTTTGTTTTCATAACTTTAACCCATCTTTGTCTTTATAAACTTTCATTTTCTTTATTTTTTTGTTCATGATCATTATTTTAAAACAACATATTATGATATGAATATATTATATTTTAGAATTTTAGATTTATAAAAACTCAAATATCAATACATTACAATTAAGTCAATAAAATTAATCATAAAAATACACATATTCTCTTGTTTTAGTGTTTAAAACATATATTTAATTTTTCAAAATGGTCTAAAATAAGTAATTCAATCTACCAATGATGATTTGGTGTAATAAACCTAGTCACCTTGAGAAGGCTACTATGTTAAACAAATACATTAGGTAGCTAAGTAATATGGAAATGAATATGTCATTTTGAATCAATGACATGCATTTGGAGTGTTTTAACCCATCCTGTAATGTTCAAAGCAAACTTAGCTCTTTTCCCATGTATCCATCTAATAGGTTTCACGTTTCAAATAAAAGTAGTTCTACGTTATTTTCACTTTTTTTTGTTTTCATAACTTTAACCCATCTTTGTCTTTATAAACTTTCATTTTCTTTATTTTTTAGTTCATGATCATTATTTTAAAACAAATATTATATTATGAATATATTATATTTTAGAATTTTAGATTTATAAAAACTCAAATATCAATACATTACAATATAAGTCAATAAATATAATCATAAAAATACACATATTCTCTTGTTTTAGTGTTTAAAACATAAGTTCATTTTTAAAAATGGTCTAAAATAAGTAATTCAATCTACCAATGATGATTTGGTGTAATAAACCTAGTCACCTTGAGAAGGCTACTATGTTAAACAAATACATTAGGTAGCTAAGTAATATGGAAATGAATATGTCATTTTGAATAAATGACATGCATTTGGAGTGTTTTAACCCATCCTGTAATGTTCAAAGCAAACTTAGCTCTTTTCCCATGTATCCATCTAATAGGTTTCACGTTTCAAATAAAAGTAGTTCTACGTTATTTTCACTTTTTTTTTGTTTTCATAACTTTAACCCATCTTTGTCTTTATAAACTTTCATTTTCTTTATTTTTTAGTTCATGATCATTATTTTAAAACAACATATTATATATAAATATATTATATTTTAGAATTTTAGATTTATAAAAACTCAAATATCAATACATTACAATATAAGTCAATAAATATAATCATAAAAATACACATATTCTCTTGTTTTAGTGTTTAAAACATAAGTTCATTTTTAAAAATGGTCTAAAATAAGTAATTCAATCTACCAATGATGATTTGGTGTAATAAACCTAGTCACCTTGAGAAGGCTACTATGTTAAACAAATACATTAGGTAGCTAAGTAATATGGAAATGAATATGTTATTTTGAATAAATGACATGCATTTGGAGTGTTTTAACCCATCCTGTAATGTTCAAAGCAAACTTAGCTCTTTTCCCATGTATCCATCTAATAGGTTTCACGTTTCAAATAAAAGTACTTCTACGTTATTTTCACATTTTTTTTTGTTTTCATAACTTTAACCCATCTTTTTCTTTATAAACTTTCATTTTCTTTATTTTTTTGTTCATGATCATTATTTTAAAACAACATATTATGATATGAATATATTATATTTTAGAATTTTAGATTTATAAAAATTCAAATATCAATACATTACAATATAAGTTAATAAATATAATCATAAAAATACACATATTCTCTTGTTTTAGTGTTTAAAACATAAGTTCATTTTTAAAATTATAAAAATTCAAATATCAATACCTTACAATTTAAGTCAATAAAATTAATCACAAAAATACACATATTCTCTTGTTTTAATGTTTAAAACATATATTTAATTTTTCAAAATGGTCTAAAATAAGTACTTCAATCTACCAATGATGATTTGGTGCAATAAACCTAATCACCTTGAGAAGGCTACTACGTTAAACAAATACATTAGGTAGCTAAGTAATATGGAAATGAATATGTCATTTTGAATCAATGACATGCATTTGGAGTGTTTTAACCCATCCTGTAATGTTCAAAGCAAACTTAGCTCTTTTCCGATGTATCCATCTAATAGGTTTCACGTTTAAATAAAAGTAGTTCTACGTTATTTCACATTTTTTTGTTTTCATAACTTTAACCCATCTATGTCTTTATAAACTTTCATTTTCTTTATTTTTTTGTTCATGATCATTATTTTAAAACAACATATTATGATATGAATATATTATATTTTAGAATTTTAGATTATAAAAATTCAAATATCAATACATTACAATTTAAGTCAATAAAATTAATCATAAAAATACACATATTCTCTTGTTTTAGTGTTTAAAACATAAGTTCATTTTTAAAAATGGTCTAAAATAAGTAATTCAATCTACCAATGATGATTTGGTGTAATAAACCTAGTCACCTTGAGAAGGCTACTATGTTAAACAAATACATTAGGTAGCTAAGTAATATGGAAATGAATATGTCATTTTGAATCAATGACATGCATTTGGGTGTTTTAACCCATCCTGTAATGTTCAAAGCAAACTTAGCTCTTTTCCCATGTATCCATCTAATAGGTTTCACGTTTCAAATAAAAGTAGTTCTACGTTATTTTCACATTTTTTTTGTTTTCATAACTTTAACCCATCTTTGTCTTTATAAACTTTCATTTTCTTTATTTTTTAGTTCATGATCATTATTTTAAAACAACATATTATGATATGAATATATTATATTTAGAATTTTAGATTTATAAAACTCAAATATCAATACATTACAATATAAGTCAATAAAATTAATCATAAAAATACACATATTCTCTTGTTTTAGTGTTTAAAACATAAGTTCATTTTTAAAATGGTCTAAAATAAGTAATTCAATCTACCAATGATGATTTGGTGTAATAAACCTAGTCACCTTGAGAAGGCTACTATGTTAAACAAATACATTAGGTAGCTAAGTAATATGGAAATGAATATGTTATTTTGAATAAATGACATGCATTTGGAGTGTTTTAACCCATCCTGTAATGTTCAAAGGAAACTTAGCTCTTTTCCCATGTATCCATCTAATAGGTTTCACGTTTCAAATAAAAGTAGTTCTACGTTATTTTCACATTTTTTTTTGTTTTCATAACTTTAACCCATCTTTGTCTTTATAAACTTTCATTTTCTTTATTTTTTTGTTCATGATCATTATTTTAAAACAACATATTATGATATGAATATATTATATTTTAGAATTTTAGATTATAAAAATTCAAATATCAATACATTACAATTTAAGTCAATAAAATTAATCATAAAAATACACATATTATCTTGTTTTAGTGTTTAAAACATAAGTTCATTTTAAAAATGGTCTAAAATAAGTAATTCAATCTACCAATGATGATTTGGTGTAATAAACCTAGTCACCTTGAGAAGGCTACTATGTTAAACAAATACATTAGGTAGCTAAGTAATATGGAAATGAATATGTCATTTTAAATCAATGACATGCATTTGGGGTGTTTCAACCCATCCTGTAATGTTCAAAGCAAACTTAGCTCTTTTCCCATGTATCACTCTAATAGGTTTCACGTTTCAAATAAAAGTAGTTCTACGTTATTTTCACATTTTTTTTGTTTTCATAACTTTAACCCATCTTTGTCTTTATAAACTTTCATTTTCTTTATTTTTTAGTTCATGATCATTATTTTAAAACAACATATTATGATATGAATATATTATATTTTAGAATTTTAGATTTATAAAAACTCAAATATCAATACATTACAATATAAGTCAATAAAATTAATCATAAAAATACACATATTCTCTTGTTTTAGTGTTTAAAACATAAGTTCATTTTTAAAAATGGTCTAAAATAAGTAATTCAATCTACCAATGATGATTTGGTGTAATAAACCTAGTCACCTTGAGAAGGCTACTATGTTAAACAAATACATTAGGTAGCTAAGTAATATGGAAATGAATATGTCATTTTGAATAAATGACATGCATTTGGAGTGTTTTAACCCATCCTGTAATGTTCAAAGCAAACTTAGCTCTTTTCCCATGTATCCATCTAATAGGATTCACGTTTCAAATAAAAGTAGTTCTACGTTATTTTCACTTTTTTTTTGTTTTCATAACTTTAACCCATCTTTGTCTTTATAAACTTTCATTTTCTTTATTTTTTAGTTCATGATCATTATTTTAAAACAACATATTATATTATAAATATATTATATTTTAGAATTTTAGATTTATAAAAACTCAAATATCAATACATTACAATATAAGTTAAAAAATATAATCATAAAAATACACATATTCTCTTGTTTTAGTGTTTAAAACATAAGGTCATTTTTAAAAATGGTCTAAAATAAGTAATTCAATCTATCAATGATGATTTGGTGTAATAAACCTAGTCACCTTGAGAAGGCTACTATGTTAAACAAATACATTAGGTAGCTACGTAATATGGAAATGAATATGTTATTTTGAATAAATGACATGCATTTGGAGTGTTTTAACACATCCTGTAATGTTCAAAGCAAACTTAGCTCTTTTCCCATGTATCCATCTAATAGGTTTCACGTTTCAAATAAAAGTACTTCTACGTTATTTTCACATTTTTTTTTGTTTTCATAACTTTAACCCATCTTTTTCTTTATAAACTTTCATTTTCTTTATTTTTTTGTTCATGATCATTATTTTAAAACAACGTATTATGATATGAATATATTATATTTTAGAATTATAAAAATTCAAATATCAATACATTACAATTTAAGTCAATAAAATTAATCACAAAAATACACATATTCTCTTGTTTTAGTGTTTAAAACATATATTTAATTTTTCAAAATGGTCTAAAATAAGTACTTCAATCTACCAATGATGATTTGGTGTAATAAACCTAGTCACCTTGAGAAGGCTACTATGTTAAACAAATACATTAGGTAGCTAAGTAATATGGAAATGAATATGTCATTTTGAATCAATGACATGCATTTGGAGTGTTTTAACCCATCCTGTAATGTTCAAAGCAAACTTAGCTCTTTTCCGATGTATCCATCTAATAGGTTTCACGTTTAAATAAAAGTAGTTCTACGTTATTTTCACATTTTTTTTTGTTTTCATAACTTTAACCCATCTTTGTCTTTATAAACTTTCATTTTCTTTATTTTTTTGTTCATGATCATTATTTTAAAACAACATATTATGATATGAATATATTATATTTTAGAATTTTAGATTTATAAAAATTCAAATATCAATACATTACAATTTAAGTCAATAAAATTAATCATAAAAATACACATATTCTCTTGTTTTAGTGTTTAAAACATAAGTTCATTTTTAAAAATGGTCTAAAATAAGTAATTCAATCTACCAATGATGATTTGGTGTAATAAACCTAGTCACCTTGAGAAGGCTACTATGTTAAACAAATACATTAGGTAGCTAAGTAATATGGAAATGAATATGTCATTTTGAATCAATGACATGCATTTGGGGTGTTTCAACCCATCCTGTAATGTTCAAAGCAAACTTAGCTCTTTTCCCATGTATCACTCTAATAGGTTTCACGTTTCAAATAAAAGTAGTTCTACGTTATTTTCACATTTTTTTTGTTTTCATAACTTTAACCCATCTTTGTCTTTATAAACTTTCATTTTCTTTATTTTTTAGTTCATGATCATTATTTTAAAACAACATATTATGATATGAATATATTATATTTTAGAATTTTAGATTTATAAAAACTCAAATATCAATACATTACAATATAAGTCAATAAAATTAATCATAAAAATACACATATTCTCTTGTTTTAGTGTTTAAAACATAAGTTCATTTTTAAAAATGGTCTAAAATAAGTAATTCAATCTATCAATGATGATTTGGTGTAATAAACCTAGTCACCTTGAGAAGGCTACTATGTTAAACAAATACATTAGGTAGCTAAGTAATATGGAAATGAATATGTCATTTTGAATAAATGACATGCATTTGGAGTGTTTTAACCCATCCTGTAATGTTCAAAGCAAACTTAGCTCTTTTCCCATGTATCCATCTAATAGGTTTCACGTTTCAAATAAAAGTAGTTCTACGTTATTTTCACTTTTTTTTTGTTTTCATAACTTTAACCCATCTTTGTCTTTATAAACTTTCATTTTCTTTATTTTTTAGTTCATGATCATTATTTTAAAACAACATATTATATTATAAATATATTATATTTTAGAATTTTAGATTTATAAAAACTCAAATATCAATACATTACAATATAAGTTAATAAATATAATCATAAAAATACACATAATCTCTTGTTTTAGTGTTTAAAACATAAGTTCATTTTTAAAAATGGTCTAAAATAAGTAATTCAATCTATCAATGATGATTTGGTGTAATAACCTAGTCACCTTGAGAAGGCTACTATGTTAAACAAATACATTAGGTAGCTAAGTAATATGGAAATGAATATGTCATTTTGAATAAATGACATGCATTTGGAGTGTTTTAACCCATCCTGTAATGTTCAAAGCAAACTTAGCTCTTTTCCCATGTATCCATCTAATAGGTTTCACGTTTCAAATAAAAGTACTTCTACGTTATTTTCACATTTTTTTTGTTTTCATAACTTTAACCCATCTTTTCTTTATAAACTTTCATTTTCTTTATTTTTTTGTTCATGATCATTATTTTAAAACAACGTATTATGATATGAATATATTACATTTTAGAATTATAAAAATTCAAATATCAATACATTACAATTTAAGTCAATAAAATTAATCACAAAAATACACATATTCTCTTGTTTTAATGTTTAAAACATATTTTAATTTTTCAAAATGGTCTAAAATAAGTACTTCAATCTACCAATGATGATTTGGTGCAATAAACCTAGTCACCTTGAGAAGGCTACTATGTTAAACAAATACATTAGGTAGCTAAGTAATATGGAAATGAATATGTCATTTTGAATCAATGACATGCATTTGGAGTGTTTTAACCCATCCTGTAATGTTCAAAGCAAACTTAGCTCTTTTTCCATGTATCCGTCTAATAGGTTTCACGTTTAAATAAAAGTAGTTCTACGTTATTTTCACATTTTTTTTGTTTTCATAACTTTAACCCATCTTTGTCTTTATAAACTTTCATTTTCTTTATTTTTTTGTTCATGATCATTATTTTAAAACAACATATTATGATATGAATATATTATATTTTAGAATTTTAGATTTATAAAAATTCAAATATCAATACATTACAATTTAAGTCAATAAAATTAATCATAAAAATACACATATTCTCTTGTTTTAGTGTTTAAAACGTATGTTCATTTTTAAAAATTGTCTAAAATAAGTAATTCAATCTACCTATGATGATTTGGTGTAATAAACCTAGTCACCTTGAGAAGGCTACTATGTTAAACAAATACATTAGGTAGCTAAGTAATATGGAAATGAATATGTCATTTTAAATCAATGACATGCATTTGGGGTGTTTCAACCCATCCTGTAATGTTCAAAGCAAACTTAGCTCTTTTCCCATGTATCACTCTAATAGGTTTCACGTTTCAAATAAAAGTAGTTCTACGTTATTTTCACATTTTTTTTTTTTCATAACTTTAACCCATCTTTGTCTTTATAAACTTTCATTTTCTTTATTTTTTAGTTCATGATCATTATTTTAAAACAACATATTATGATATGAATATATTATATTTTAGAATTTTAGATTTATAAAAACTCAAATATCAATACATTACAATATAAGTCAATAAAATTAATCATAAAAATACACATATTCTCTTGTTTTAGTGTTTAAAACATAAGTTCATTTTTAAAAATGGTCTAAAATAAGTAATTCAATCTACCAATGATGATTTGGTGTAATAAACCTAGTCACCTTGAGAAGGCTACTATGTTAAACAAATACATTAGGTAGCTAAGTAATATGAAAATGAATATGTCATTTTGAATAAATGACATGCATTTGGAGTGTTTTAACCCATCCTGTAATGTTCAAAGCAAACTTAGCTCTTTTCCCATGTATCCATCTAATAGTTTTCACGTTTCAAATAAAAGTAGTTCTACGTTATTTTCACTTTTTTTTTTTTGTTTTCATAACTTTAACCCATCTTTGTCTTTATAAACTTTCATTTTCTTTATTTTTTAGTTCATGATCATTATTTTAAAACAACATATTATATTATGAATATATTATATTTTAGAATTTTAGATTTATAAAAACTCAAATATCAATACATTACAATATAAGTTAATAAATATAATCATAAAAATACACATATTCTCTTGTTTTAGTGTTTAAATCATAAGTTCTTTTTTAAAAATGGTCTAAAATAAGTAATTCAATCTATCAATGATGATTTGGTGTAATAAACCTAGTCACCTTGAGAAGGCTTCCTTTTGATTCCAAATTCTTTAATTGGAAATGAATAAAATCTCCCCAAATAGGATTTGAACCTACGACCAATCGGTTAACAGCCGACCGCTCTACCACTTAGCTACTGGGGAACAACGGCAAATACTATGTTAAACAAATACATTAGGTAGCTAAGTAATATGGAAATGAATATGTCATTTTGAATAAATGACATGCATTTGGAGTGTTTTAACCCATCCTGTAATGTTCAAAGCAAACTTAGCTCTTTTCCCATGTATCCATCTAATAGGTTTCACGTTTCAAATAAAAGTAGTTCAACGTTATTTTCACTTTTTTTTTTGTTTTCATAACTTTAACCCATCTTTGTATTTATAAACTTTCATTTTCTTTATTTTTTAGTTCATGATCATTATTTTAAAACAACGTATTATGATATAAATATATTATATTTTAGAATTTTAGATTTATAAAAACTCAAATATCAATACATTACAATTTAAGTCAATAAAATTAATCATAAAAATACACATATTCTCTTGTTTTAGTGTTTAAAAAATATATTTAATTTTTCAAAATGGTATAAAATAAGTAATTCAATCTACCAATGATAATTTGGTGTAATAAACCTAGTCACCTTGAGAAGGCTACTATGTTAAACAAATACATTAGGTAGCTAAGTAATATGGAAATGAATATGTCATTTTGAATCAATGACATGCATTTGGAGTGTTTTAACCCATCCTTTAATGTTCAAAGCAAACTTAGCTCTTTTCCCATGTATCCATCTAATAGGTTTCACGTTTCAAATAAAAGTACTTCTACGTTATTTTCACTTTTTTTTTTGTTTTCATAACTTTAACCCATCTTTGTCTTTATAAACTTTCATTTTCTTTATTTTTTAGTTCATGATCATTATTTTAAAACAACGTATTATGATATAAATATATTATATTTTAGAATTTTAGATTTATAAAAACTCAAATATCAATACATTACAATTTAAGTCAATAAAATTAATCATAAAAATACACATATTCTCTTGTTTTAGTGTTTAAAACATAAGTTCATTTTTAAAAATGGTCTAAAATAAGTAATTCAATCTATTAATGATGATTTGGTGTAATAAACCTAGTCACCTTGAGAAGGCTACTATGTTAAACAAATACATTAGGTAGCTAAGTAATATGGAAATGAATATGTCATTTTGAATAAATGACATGTATTTGGAGTGTTTTAACCCATCCTGTAATGTTCAAAGCAAACTTAGCTCTTTTCCAATGTATCCATCTAATAGGTTTTACGTTTCAAATAAAAGTACTTCTACGTTATTTCACTTTTTTTTTTGTTTTCATAACTTTAACCCATCTTTGTCTTTATAAACATTCATTTTCTTTATTTTTTAGTTCATGATCATTATTTTAAAACAACGTATTATGATATAAATATATTATATTTTAGAATTTTAGATTTATAAAAACTCAAATATCAATACATTACAATTTAAGTCAATAAAATTAATCATAAAAATACACATATTCTCTTGTATTTAATTTTTCAAAATGGTCTAAAATAAGTAATTCAATCTACCAATGATAATTTGGTGTAATAAACCTAGTCACCTTGAGAAGGCTACTATGTTAAACAAATACATTAGGTAGCTAAGTAATATGGAAATGAATATGTCATTTTGAATCAATGACATGCATTTGGAGTGTTTTAACCCATCCTGTAATGTTCAAAGCAAACTTAGCTCTTTTCCCATGTATCCATATAATAGGTTTCACGTTTCAAATAAAAGTAGTTCTACGTTATTTTCACTTTTTTTTTGTTTTCATAACTTTAACCCATCTTTTTCTTTATAAACTTTCATTTTCTTTATTTTTTTTGTTCATAATCATTATTTTAAAACAACGTATTATGATATGAATATATTATATTTTAGAATTATAAAAATTCAAATATCAAGACCTTACAATTTAAGTCAATAAAATTTATCACAAAAATACACATATTCTCTTGTTTTAATGTTTAAAACATATATTTAATTTTTCAAAATGGTCTAAAATAAGTACTTCAATCTACCAATGATGATTTGGTGCACTAAACCTAATCACCTTGAGAAGGCTACTACGTTAAACAAATACATTAGGTAGCTAAGTAATATGGAAATGAATATGTCATTTTGAATCAATGACATGCATTTGAAGTGTTTTAACCCATCCTGTAATGTTCAAAGCAAACTTAGCTCTTTTCCGACGTATCCGTCTAATAGGTTTCACGTTTATAATAAAAGTAGTTCTACGTTATTTCACATTTTTTTTGTTTTCATAACTTTAACCCATCTATGTCTTTATAAACTTTCATTTTCTTTATTTTTTTGTTCATGATCATTATTTTAAAACAACATATTATGATATGAATATATTATATTTTAGAATTTTAGAATTTTAGATTATAAAAATTCAAATATCAATACATTACAATTTAAGTCAATAAAATTAATCATAAAAATACACATATTCTCTTGTTTTAGTGTTTAAAACGTAAGTTCATTTTTAAAAACGGTCTAAAATAAGAAATTCAATCTACCAATGATGATTTGGTGTAATAAACCTAGTCACCTTGAGAAGGCTACTATGTTAAACAAATACATTAGGTAGCTAAGTAATATGGAAATGAATATGTCATTTTAAATCAATGACATGCATTTGGGGTGTTTCAACCCATCCTGTAATTTTCAAAGCAAACTTAGCTCTTTTCCCATGTATCACTCTAATAGGTTTCACGTTTCAAATAAAAGTAGTTCTACGTTATTTTCACATTTTTTTTTGTTTTCATAACTTTAACCCATCTTTGTCTTTATAAACTTTCATTTTCTTTATTTTTTAGTTTATGATCATTATTTTAAAACAACATATTATGATATGAATATATTATATTTTAGAATTTTAGATTTATAAAAACTCAAATATCAATACATTACAATATAAGTCAATAAAATTAATCATAAAAATACACATATTCTCTTGTTTTAGTGTTTAAAAAATAAGTTCATTTTTAAAAATGGTCTAAAATAAGTAATTCAATCTACCAATGATGATTTGGTGTAATAAACTTAGTCACCTTGAGAAGGCTACTATGTTAAACAAATACATTAGGTAGCTAAGTAATATGGAAATGAATATGTCATTTTGAATAAATGACATGCATTTGGAGTGTTTTAACCCATTCTGTAATGTTCAAAGCAAACTTAGCACTTTTCCCATGTATCCATCTAATAGGTTTCACGTTTCAAATAAAAGTAGTTCTACGTTATTTTCACTTTTTTTTGTTTTCATAACTTTAACCCATCTTTGTCTTTATAAACTTTCATTTTCTAAATTTTTTAGTTCATGATCATTATTTTAAAACAACATATTATATTATGAATATATTATATTTTAGAATTTTAGATTTATAAAAACTCAAATATCAATACATTACAATATAAGTTAATAAATATAATCATAAAAATACACATATTCTCTTATTTTAGTGTTTAAAACATAAGTTCATTTTTAAAAATGGTCTAAAATAAGTAATTCAATCTATCAATGATGATTTGGTGTAATAAACCTAGTCACCTTGAGAAGGCTATTATGTTAAACAAATACATTAGGTAGCTAAGTAATATGGAAATGAATATGTCATTTTGAATAAATGACATGCATTTGGAGTGTTTTAACCCATCCTGTAATGTTCAAAGCAAACTTAGCTCTTTTCCCATGTATCCATCTAATAGGTTTCACGTTTCAAATAAAAGTAGTTCTACGTTATTTTCACTTTTTTATTTGTTTTCATAACTTTAACCCATCTTTGTCTTTATAAACTTTCATTTTCTTTATTTTTTAGTTCATGATCATTATTTTAAAACAAAATATTATATTATGAATATATTATATTTTAGAATTTTAGATTTATAAAAACTCAAATATCAATACATTACAATATAAGTTAATAAATATAATCATAAAAATACACATATTCTCTTGTTTTAGTGTTTAAAACATAAGTTCATTTTTAAAAATGGTCTAAAATAAGTAATTCAATCTATTAATGATGATTTGGTATAATAAACCTAGTCACCTTGAGAAGGCTACTATGTTAAACAAATACATTAGGTAGCTAAGTAATATGGAAATGAATATGTCATTTTGAATAATTGACATGCATTTGGAGTGTTTTAACCCATCCTGTAATGTTCAAAGCAAACTTAGCTCTTTTCCGATGTATCCATCTAATAGGTTTTACGTTTCAAATAAAAGTACTTCTACGTTATTTTCACTCTTTTTTTTCATAACTTTAACCCATCTTTGTCTTTATAAACTTTCATTTTCTTTATTTTTTAGTTCATGATCATTATTTTAAAACAACGTATTATGATATAAATATATTATATTTTAGAATTTTAGATTTATAAAAACTCAAATATCAATACATTACAATTTAAGTCAATAAAATTAATCATAAAAATACACATATTCTCTTGTATTTAATTTTTCAAAATGGTCTAAAATAAGTAATTCAATCTACCAATGATAATTTGGTGTAATAAACCTAGTCACCTTGAGAAGGCTACTATGTTAAACAAATACATTAGGTAGCTAAGTAATATGGAAATGAATATGTCATTTTGAATCAATGACATGCATTTGGAGTGTTTTAACCCATCCTGTAATGTTCAAAGCAAACTTAGCTCTTTTCCCATGTATCCATCTAATAGGTTTCACGTTTCAAATAAAAGTAGTTCTACGTTATTTTCACATTTTTTTTTTGTTTTCATAACTTTAACCCATCTTTTTCTTTATAAACTTTCATTTTCTTTATTTTTTTGTTCATGATCATTATTTTAAAACAACGTATTATGATATGAATATATTATATTTTAGAATTATAAAAATTCAAATATCAATACCTTACAATTTAATTCAATAAAATTAATCACAAAAATACACATATTCTCTTGTTTTAATGTTTAAAACATATATTTAATATTTCAAAATGGTCTAAAATAAGTACTTCAATCTACCAATGATGATTTGGTGCAATAAACCTAATCACCTTGAGAAGGCTACTATGTTAAACAAATACATTAGGTAGCTAAGTAATATGGAAATGAATATGTCATTTTAAATCAATGACATGCATTTGGAGTGTTTTAACCCATCCTGTAATGTTCAAATCAAACTTAGCTCTTTTCCCATGTATCCATCTAATAGGTTTCACGTTTCAAATAAAAGTAGTTCTACGTTATTTTCATATATTTTTTTTTTTTCATAACTTTAACCCATCTTTGTCTTTATAAGCTTTCATTTTCTTTATTTTTTTTGTTCATGATCATTATTTTAAAACAACATATTATGATATGAATATATTATATTTTAGAATTTTAGATTTATAAAAACTCAAATATCAATACATTACAATATAAGTCAATAAAATTAATCATAAAAATACACATATTCTCTTGTTTTAGTGTTTAAAAAATATATTTAATTTTTCAAAATGGTCTAAAATAAGTAATTCAATCTACCAATGATGATTTGGTGTAATAAACCTAGTCACCTTGAGAAGGCTACTATGTTAAACAAATACATTAGGTAGCTAAGTAATATGGAAATGAATATGTCATTTTGAATCAATGACATGCATTTGGAGTGTTTTAACCCATCATGTAATGTTCAAAGCAAACTTAACTCTTTTCCCATGTATCCATCTAATAGGTTTCACGTTTCAAATAAAAGTAGTACTATGTTATTTTCACATTTTTTTTTGTTTTCATAACTTTAACCCATCTTTGTCTTTATAAACTTTCATTTTCTTTATTTTTTAGTTCATGATCATTATTTTAATACAACATATTATGATATGAATATATTATATTTTAGAATTTTATATTTATAAAAACTCAAATATCAATACATTACAATTTAAGTCAATAAAATTAATCATAAAAATACACATATTCTCTTGTATTTAATTTTTCAAAATGGTCTAAAATAAGTAATTCAATCTACCAATGATAATTTGGTGTAATAAACCTAGTCACCTTGAGAAGGCTACTATGTTAAACAAATACATTAGGTAGCTAAGTAATATGGAAATGAATATGTCATTTTGAATCAATGACATGCATTTGGAGTGTTTTAACCCATCCTGTAATGTTCAAAGAAAACTTAGCTCTTTTCCCATGTATCCATCTAATAGGTTTCACGTTTCAAATAAAAGTAGTTCTACGTTATTTTCACATTTTTTTTTGTTTTCATAACTTTAACCCATCTTTTTCTTTATAAACTTTCATTTTCTTTATTTTTTTGTTCATGATCATTATTTTAAAACAACGTATTATGATATGAATATATTATATTTTAGAATTATAAAAATTCAAATATCAATACCTTACAATTTAATTCAATAAAATTAATCACAAAAATACACATATTCTCTTGTTTTAATGTTTAAAACATATATTTAATATTTCAAAATGGTCTAAAATAAGTACTTCAATCTACCAATGATGATTTGGTGCAATAAACCTAATCACCTTGAGAAGGCTACTATGTTAAACAAATACATTAGGTAGCTAAGTAATATGGAAATGAATATGTCATTTTAAATCAATGACATGCATTTGGAGTGTTTTAACCCATCCTGTAATGTTCAAATCAAACTTAGCTCTTTTCCCATGTATCCATCTAATAGGTTTCACGTTTCAAATAAAAGTAGTTTTACGTTATTTTCATATTTTTTTTTGTTTGCATAACTTTAACCCATCTTTGTCTTTATAAGCTTTCATTTTCTTTATTTTTTTTGTTCATGATCATTATTTTAAAACAACATATTATGATATGAATATATTATATTTTAGAATTTTAGATTTATAAAAACTCAAATATCAATACATTACAATATAAGTCAATAAAATTAATCATAAAAATACACATATTCTCTTGTTTTAGTGTTTAAAAAATATATTTAATTTTTCAAAATGGTCTAAAATAAGTAATTCAATCTACCAATGATGATTTGGTGTAATAAACCTAGTCACCTTGAGAAGGCTACTATGTTAAACAAATACATTAGGTAGCTAAGTAATATGGAAATGAATATGTCATTTTGAATCAATGACATGCATTTGGAGTGTTTTAACCCATCATGTAATGTTCAAAGCAAACTTAACTCTTTTCCCATGTATCCATCTAATAGGTTTCACGTTTCAAATAAAAGTAGTACTATGTTATTTTCACATTTTTTTTTGTTTTCATAACTTTAACCCATCTTTGTCTTTATAAACTTTCATTTTCTTTATTTTTTAGTTCATGATCATTATTTTAATACAACATATTATGATATGAATATATTATATTTTAGAATTTAATATTTATAAAAACTCAAATATCAATACATTACAATTTAAGTCAATAAAATTAATCATAAAAATACACATATTCTCTTGTTTTAGTGTTTAAAACATAAGTTCATTTTTAAAAATGGTCTAAAATAAGTAATTCAATCTACCAATGATGATTTGGTGTAATAAACCTAGTCACCTTGAGAAGGCTACTATGTTAAACAAATACATTAGGTAGCTAAGTAATATGGAAATGAGATATTTTTTTCTTTATTTTTTTGTTCATGATCATTATTTTAAAACAACATATTATGATATGAATATATTATATTTTAGAATTTTAGATTTATAAAAACTCAAATATCAATACATTACAATTTAAGTCAATAAAATTAATCATAAAAATACACATATTCTCTTGTTTTAGTGTTTAAAACATATATTTAATTTTTCAAAATGGTCAAAAATAAGTAATTCACTTTACCAATGATGATTTGGTGTAATAAACCTAGTCACCCTTAGAAGGCTACTATGTTAAACAAATAAATTAAGTAGCTAAGTAAAATGGATATGACTATGTCATTTTAAATCAATGACATGCATTTGGAGTGTTTCAACCCATCCTGTATTGTTCAAAGCAAATTTAGATCTTCACCCATGTATCCATCTAATAGATTTCACGTTTCAAATAAAAGTAGTTCTATGTTATTTTCACAGTTTTTTTTTTGTTTTCATAAATTTAACCCATCTCTGTCTTTATAAACTTTCATTTTCTTTATTTTTTTGTTCATGATCATTATTTCAAAAACAACATATTATGATATGAATATATTATATTTTAGAATTTTAGAATTATAAAAATTCAAATATCAATACCTTACAATTTAAGTTAATAAAACTAATCATAAAAATACACATATTCTCTTGTTTTAATGTTTAAAACATATTTTTAATTTTTCAAAATGGTCTAAAATAAGTAATTCAATCTACCAATGATGATTTGGTGCAATAAACCTAATCACCTTGAGAAGGCTACTATGTTAAACAAATACATTAGGTAGCTAAGTAATATGTAAATGAATATGTCATTTTGAATCAATGACATGCATTTGGAGTGTTTTAACCCATCCTGTAATGTTCAAAGCAAACTTAGCTCTTTTCCCATGTATCCATCTAATAGGTTTCACGTTTATAAGAAAAGTAGTTCTACATTATTTTCACATTTTTTTTTGTTTTCATAACTTTAACCCATCTTTGTCTTTATAAGCTTTCATTTTCTTTATTTTTTTGTTCATGATCATTATTTTAAAACAACATATTATGATATGAATATATTATATTTTAGAATTTTAGATTTATAAAAACTCAAATATCAATACATTACAATATAAGTCAATAAAATTAATCATAAAAATACACATATTCTCTTGTTTTAGTGTTTAAAAAATATATTTAATTTTTCTAAATGGTCTAAAATAAGTAATTCAATCTACCAATGATGATTTGGTGTAATAAACCTAGTCACCTTGAGTAGGCTACTATGTTAAACAAATACATTAGGTAGCTAAGTAATATGGAAATGAATATGTCATTTTGAATCAATGACATGCATTTGGAGTGTTTTAACCCATCCTGTAACGTTCAAAGCAAACTTAACTCTTTTCCCATGTATCCATCTAATAGGTTTCACGTTTCAAATAAAAGTAGTTCTATGTTATTTTCACATTTTTTTTTGTTTTCATAACTTTAACCCATCTTTGTCTTTATAAACTTTCATTTTCTTAATTTTTTAGTTCATGATCATTATTTTAATACAACATATTATGATATGAATATATTATATTTTAGAATGTTAGATTTATAAAAACTCAAATATCAATACATTACAATTTAAGTCAATAAAATTAATCATAAAAATACACATATTCTCTTGTTTTAGTGTTTAAAACATAAGTTCATTTTTAAAAATGGTCTAAAATAAGTAATTCGATCTACCAATGATGATTTGGTGTAATAAACCTAGTCACCTTGAGAAGGCTACTATGTTAAACAAATACATTAGGTAGCTAAGTAATATGGAAATGAATATGTCATTTTGAATCAATGACATGCATTTGGAGTGTTTTAACCCATCCTGTAATGTTCAAAGCAAACTTAGCTCTTTTCCCATGTATCCATCTAATAAGTTTCACGTATCAAATAAAAGTAGTTCTATGTTATTTTCACATTTTTTTTTTGTTTTCATAACTTTAACCCATCTTTGTCTTTATAAGCATTCATTTTCTTTATTTTTTTGTTCATGATCATTATTTTAAAACAACATATTATGATATGAATATATTATATATTAGAATTTTAGATTTATAAAAATTCAAATATCAATACATTACAATTTAAGTCAATAAAATTAATCATAAAAATACACAAATTCTCTTGTTTTAGTGTTCAAAACATATATTTATTTTTTCAAAATGGTCTAAAATAAGTAATTCAATCTACCAATGATGATTTGGTGTAATAAACCTAGTCACCTTGAGAAGGCTACTATGTTAAACAAATACATTAGGTAGCTAAGTAATATGGAAATGAATATGTCATTTTGAATCAATGACATGCATTTGGAGTGTTTTAACTCATCTTGTAATGTTCAAAGCAAACTTAGCTCTTTTCCCATGTATCCATCTAATAGGTTTCACGTTTCAAATAAAAGTAGTTCTACGTTATTTTCACATTTTTTTTTTGTTTTCATAACTTTAACCCATCTTTTTCTTTATAAACTTTCATTTTCTTTATTTTTTTTGTTCATGATCATTATTTTAAAACAACATATTATGATATGAATATATTATATTTTAGAATTATAAAAATTCAAATATCAATACCTTACAATTTAAGTTAATAAAACTAATCATAAAAATACACATATTCTCCTGTTTTAATGTTTAAAACATATTTTTAATTTTTCAAAATGGTCTAAAATAAGTAATTCAATCTACCAATGATGATTTGGTGCAATAAACCTAATCACCTTGAGAAGGCTACTATGTTAAACAAATACATTAGGTAGCTAAGTAATATGTAAATGAATATGTCATTTTGAATCAATGACATGCATTTGGAGTGTTTTAACCCATCCTGTAATGTTCAAAGCAAACTTAGCTCTTTTCCCATGTATCCATCTAATAGGTTTCACGTTTATAATAAAAGTAGTTCTACGTCATTTTCACATTTTTTTTTGTTTTCATAACTTTAACCCATCTTTGTCTTTATAAACTTTCATTTTCTTTATTTTTTTGTTCATGATCATTATTTTAAAACAACATATTATGATATGAATATGTTATATTTTAGAATTTTAGATTTATAAAAATTCAAATATCAATAAATTACAATTAAAGTCAATAAAATTAATCATAAAAATACATAAATTCTCTTGCTTTAGTGTTCAAAACATATATTTATTTTTTCAAAATGGTCTAAAATAAGTAATTCAATCTACCAATGATGATTTGGTGTAATAAACCTAGTAACCTTGAGAACAATCCTCATGTTTGAGGACAATCCTCATGTTTCGGTACCAATCCAGAAAATTTGTCCCAGACAATTTTTCCTTCTCAAGGTTTGATCGCAATATGTTGTTAGAGGTGTTTGTTGTCATGGTTATCTACATAAGGATTACTGAAAATATAAGTATCATTGACATATTTAATTAGGCCTTTAATTAAATATGCTCCTACTATTTTATTCAAAACAAATGACCCTCATCATTTGATTCGGAAAATCCCGTTGGAAGATTTTCTAGTGGGTCGAGATCCATATTTCACTTCGTTCTAAGTCCGCGTAGGCGGATTACACAAAACTAGGTTATTTAGGTAGGAACTCCTTCCAATTGTATCTCATACAACTCTCGAAAATTTCAGTTGGGTGAATAACTCCTTATTCCAATCCATCATATGGATCATTCCCAACTCTTGCTTCTAAACATGCATATATATAATCTTATTATAATTTGTTTAGTTAAGTTTGACCCATTGTTTTAACAGTTGGATATTACAATTATCCCATCGCACCTTACTAATATAGAACATGCACCTCACGTAGGCGAAACCTACATTATTCGATACTAGTCTTGATGAGTGTTAAAACTTGGAAAGCATAAACTTAATATTTAATTTGAGGGAATTGGAATTTTTCTGATCTCACCGGCTTATTTATCATATAAATCGCCTCTCACATGCATCAACATACATTCACATGCATCAACATACATACATACATAATGAAACAGTTATGGCCCCTAGCGCAATTGTTCTCCCAAGCCAATGAGAGAACCTAAGCTAACCTAACAACGATCTAAGCTTCTCCAAGCAAGATCTTCAAGGTTGTCCTCCTTTGGCACTGACTTCTTTGCTTTCTTCATATCATTACATTACAAAAAGAAACTCGTTTTACATACGAGGGAGTGAGATGAGAAAAGAAGTTACATTTTGGAGATAAAGAGAGAGGCACGACACGCAGGTCGTATTTTAAAACCCAAAGCAGAATAAAGGAAAACTAAGGCCATAACCGATCACCACAAGACAATAATAAACACTTTATTATTATTATTAATTCCTTTAATTAATTAAAATCAAATTAAATCTCGACGACCGATCACCACATTTTAATGCACAATTCATTTAAAATCAATATCGCTTTTCGCATCAACACTTGATACTTTTAAAGCACTGAGTTAGCCGAACAGGTGAATTTTGCCTTGCGTTAACCGGTTAACCATATGCGTTAACCGGTTAACACTGTTTGAAATCTGTTAGAAAATTCTTTTCTGCCTTGCGTTAACCGGTTAACCAAATGCGTTAACCGGTTAACACTGTTTGAAAATCTCTTGGAAAGCTGTTTTCCGCCTTGCGTTAACCGGTTAACCATATGCGTTAACCGGTTAACACTGTTTGAAAAATAAAAAAAATTATTTCGTATTGCGTTAACCGGTTAACATATGCGTTAACCGGTTAATACTGTTCCAAAAAGTGTTTTAGAAAGCACAACCCTTGTGCAGTCATAACCCCAATCGCATAACTCTCTGACCACACAACCCTTGTGCCGTCACTAACCCTGATGCACCAATTTCAGATCGTCAAACATATCTCAATTGTTGATTCAGTATGATTGATCAACACGTCATTGCTTCACCATACTAATGTCGGATCAAGAAGCAAATGACCATTGATCGCTCAAAGGAAAACAATCATTGAGTGTTTGAATGAACGAAACAAGAACAATATATCATATATAATGTATTTTGCATCAGGATTACATATATCACATATATGACATGATCGATCTCAATTTAATCTTTGATTCATTCTGTCTTTAATCATATTAATACAGAACAAAAAACAGTTATCAGATTCATGGTTTTGTAAGTGGCTATGATACCACTGAAGGAGAATTGCCAACCAAGGCGCAGCGTAATTTAAAAATTTCTCCATTTAGTGATCCTTACGAATGGGCATGATCAGTGATAGAATCGTTACCTCTTGTGGCGATTCAAACCTTTGGTGCAGATCTCTTGTAACGATCAAAACCTTGGATACAAATCCACGGGGCGATCACGAACGTTGAACGATGACAACGTCTCTACTCAGTCCACACGAACGGATTCCTTCAATCGCAGTGCTAGCTGTTATGAATGAAGGCTTTGAGTGAGAGAAAGAGAGATACGAAATTCCAACTCTTTAGTTGTGTTGTATTCCCATACAATGCTTCTGCACAAGAGTTCTATTTATAGAACCACTTGTGTGGGCTTCAAGCCAAAAAGCCCACTTAAGTGTATTTTGGCCCATATCTCATAATATGCGAAAATCACTTAAGTATTTGGTACCTTACCATATTTCGTATTCTACTTAAGTACACCGTACCTTACGATGTTCCTTATTTACTTTATCTCTCACCAATCCGTCCTTTGTGTGTGACCCTATAGGTTTTCATGGTGTTGGCAATTATATTAAATCACGCATTTAACATAATAAACAGTGAGCGGTATCTATCAACACATCACTGCTACCCAAGTCACGAAAATGTCATGTGATCTGACAAAACCTTTTGTGATAATAATTATGTGTATAATTACCTCTTTACCTTTATGTCTATATTAAACACAAGGTATAGATCGTGTCACCCTTGTCCAGTTCAATATTGGGCCCATAGACATTTATCCTGTTACGCAGAATGGGCAAATTCCATCTAGGACACTCATGTCCCTCAGCATGCTTTGTGGAGTACCCATCAACTGTCTTTATGGTTATCCAATTACGGACAACGTTGGATCAGCAATAAAGCACTCGACTCTACATCTAGGATCCATAGTGGTTTCAGGTCGAAGAGTGGTATACACTATTATCACCATGAGAATAACTTATGACACTTTGCATAACTTTCTATATAGTATTCTCATAGCGGGTCAATCCGGTATAGATATTACTCTTAATATTCATACCTATGTTTAAGACTTGATAACTCTTTATCCATGATCCATGAGATGTGATCATCAGTCTACAAACATAATAGTCTTAATGCTTTAATGTTATCCCACTTCACACTAAAGCTCGACTACGGATACTTTAAGAATAGTGTCCTTATGTTTAATGTGCTCTCATGATTAAGTCACACTTAATACATTAAACGGGCTATCTATTCCAGGGACTTTATTAATCAACCATTAATAAAGAAAAAGCCTTTTATTTTTAATAAATAATTCGATACAAGTACAAAAAAGTATTGGCCTTTAGGGCTTACACCAACATTTTATTCATCCACATCCATGATGTTTGCTTTTACTTTTTGCTTTTTTTGAAAATGGTAATCACAAAAAATATAAGTAAGCAATAATTTTGCCCATATCTGCATAATATTTGTTTGTACTTCATTTCTCTAAAATCAAAATATCAAATCATTATGCAGGTTGGTTCTCAAACCCATTGAATGTAATGATCTTACTCCCTCTCCAAACTTTGATTTCCCTGTGTTTGAAGTTGAGGAAGAGAATGATATGAAGATGAATCTGATGAGTTGACCTGTTTGCTTGAGCACAAGAAAAAATCCATTCATCCGTTTGAAGAGCATATTGAATTAGTCAACTTGGGTTCCGAGGACGATGTGAAGGAAGTCAAGATTGGGTCTCAACTATGTCCAGAGGTTAAGAAGGGGTTGGTTGATCTTCTTCGAGAATATTCTGATGTGTTCGCTTGGTCCTATCAATATATGCCTGGTTTGGATTCTGAGATTGTGGAGCATAGATTGCCTTTGAAGCCAGAATGCCCGCCGGTCAAGCAGAAATTGAGAAGAACTCATCCTGATATGGCATTGAAGATTAAGGAATAAGTGCAGAAGCAGATTGATGTTAGTTTCCTTGTTACCTCCGAGTATCCACAGTGGGTGGCCAATATTGTGCATGTTCCTAAGAAAGATGGAAAAGTCCGTATGTGCGTTGATTATAGAGATTTGAATAAGGTCAGTCCGAAAGATGATTTTCCTCTACAACACATTGATATGTTGGTAGACAATACAACTAAATTCAAAGTTTTTTTATTTATGGATGGATTTTCTGGTTATAATCAGATCAAAATAGCGCCCGAAGATATGGAGAAGACCACATTCATTACACCTTGGGGAACATTATGTTATCGAGTGATGCTTTTCGGTTTGTGGAAGTATAAACTCCGTTTGAATCCCAATAAATGTACTTTTGGTGTTCGCTCTGGTAAGTTGTTGGGCTTTATTGTCAGCGAGAAGGGTATTGAGGTTGATCCTGCCAAGGTCAAAGCAATACAAGAGATGCCTGCGCCCAAAACTCAGAAGCAAGTTAGAGGTTTTCTAGGCCGCTTGAACTATATCTCAAGATTTATATCACATATGATTGCCACATGTGTGCCTATATTCAAGCTCCTTCGGAAAGATCAGTCTTGTGACTGGACCGAGGATTTCTATAAAGCTTTTGACAATATCAAAGAATATCTACTTGAGCCTCCGTTTCTGTCTCCGCCTGTTGAAGGAAGACCGTTGATCATGTCTCCGACAGTGCTGGAAGAGAGTATGGGTTGTATTCTTGGTCAGCAAGATGAATATGGGAAGAAAGAATATGCCATTTACTACCTCAGTAAGAAGTTCATCGACTGTGAGACTCGATATTCTATGCTTGATAAGACATGTTGCATATTGGCTTGGGCTGCTAAGCGTTTGCGTCAGTATATGTTAAATCATATTACTTGGTTGATATCCAAAATGGATCCAATCAGGTACATTTTTGAGAAACCTGTTTTAACTGGGAGGATTTACCGTTGGCAGATGTTATTATCAGTGTATGATATTGAATACCGATCTCAGAAAGCTATCAAAGGTAGTGTATTGACTGACCATTTAGCTCACCAACCTATTGAAGATTATCAATCAGTACAATATGATTTTCCTGTCGAAGAGATTTTGTACTTGAAGATGAAAGATTGTGATGAACCATTGCTTGAAGAAGGGTCAAAACCTGGTTCCCGTTGGGGCATGGTATTTGATGGAGCTATTAATTCATATGGTAATGGCATTGGGGAAGTGATTATTACTCCTCAAGGCACTCATTTTCCGTTTACAGCTAGATTGACCTTCAAATGTACAAACAATTTGGCTAAGTATGAAGCTTGCATTATGGGGCTTGAAGAGGCCATTGATCTCAGAATTAAATATTTGGGCGTCTATGGAGATTCAGCTTTGGTTGTGAATCAGATCAAAGGTGAATGGGAGACGAACCAACCCGGCTTAATACCATATAGAGATTATGCGAGGAGGATATCAACTTGTTTTACAAAGGTTGAGTTTCATCATATCCCTCAAGATGAAAATCGGATGGCAGATGCTCTTACAACACTGGCTTCCATGATTGTAGGGAAGTTTTAGAATGAAGTTCCCAATTTAACTGTGATGCATCTTGATAGGATGGCTCATATGTTTGTTGTTGAAGAAGTCAAAGATGAAAAGCCATGGTATTTTGATATCAAATGTTTCCTCCAAAGTCAGATTTACACGTCTGGGGCATCTTTGAAAGATAAGAAGACTTTGAGAAGATTAGCCGACAACTTCTACCTGAATGGTGATATGCTTTATAAGAAGAATTTCGATGTGGTTCTGTTCAGATGCGTGGATAGACACGAAGCAGACATGTTGATGACTGAAGTCCATGAAGGATCCTTTGGTACACATTCCAATGGACATGTTATGGCGAAGAAAATGTTAAGAGCATGTTACTATTAGCTGGAAATGGAATCTGATTGTTGCAAGTTTGTGAAGAAATGTCATAAGTTTCAAATTTATGCGGATAGGATTCATGTTCCTCCGACACTATTGAATGTCATTTCCTCTCCATGGCCCTTCTCCATGTGGGGAATTGATATGATTGGCATGATTGAGCCCAAAGCTTCGAACGGATATTGTTTCATTTTGGTGGCTATTGATTACTTCACAAAGTGGGTTAAAGCGGCATCGTATACAAATATGACCAAGCAAGTTGTTATAAGGTTTATCAAGAATCAGATTATATGTTGTTATGGTGTGCCAAGTAGGATCATTACTGATAATGGATTGAACTTGAATAACAATATGGTGGAAGCTCTTTGTAAAGACTTCAAGATTTCACATCAAAATTCTTCTCCCTACATTCCCAAAATGAATGGGGTTGTTGAAGCTATGAACAAGAACATTAAAAAGGATTATTCATAAGATGGTTGTGACGTATAAAGATTGGCACGAAATGCTCCCATTTTATTTGCATGGATACCGTATATTCGTTCGTACTTCAACAGGGGCAATCCCTTTCTCTCTTGTTTATGGCATGGAATTTGTGCTCCCAGTAGAGGTTGAGATCCTATCATTACATATCTTAATGGAAGCCAAGTTGACAGAAGCTGACTGGTGTTAGAATAGGTTTGACCAGCTCAATTTGATTGAAGAGAAGAGATTGAATGCCATGTGTCATGGCCAATTATATCAACAAAGAATGTATAAAGCTTTTGATAAGAAGGTAAAGCCTCGTGTGTTTCGAGAAGGTGACCTCGTGATCAAGAAGATTTTATATTTTAAACCTGATGCTAGGGGCAAATGGATTCCTAATTACGAAAGCCCGTGTGTTGTTAAGAGAGCCTTTTCTGGAGTTGCATTGATTCTTACAACTATGGATGGTGAAGAGTTCACTCGTCCTGTGAATGTCGATGCAGTCAAGAAATACTTCGCCTAAAAAAAGAAAAGAACAACCCGCTAAGTTGAAATTCCAAAAGGGCGGCTTAGGAAAAAATGAGCCTCTCGGTGGATTGAAAACCCGAAAGGGCGATCCAGGAAAAAATTAGAGACATAAAACAGAAGATTTATCCTGGAAGATTGAGTACCCCGCCTTGGGGAAATCTAGGAAAAAATAGGGATTATGGCAAGTGATCAGTCACCATTCGAATTAAGTTTTCATTACTGATCCGACAAGAAACCGAGGCTTTTGAAACACTGTGCAAGCATTTTTTATACTTTTCGAGTTAGTTTTACTTCTGGTATTATATTTAAGCATTTTCAGTCATTATTATATTTTAAGTATATTTTCGTGATTTTATGCGTGGGATAGCCGTGTTTTTGTCCGACAGGTCCAGGTAGAAGAACCAGGGAACTCAGAACGAGACAATGTGAGATTCCGGCAAACATAGGAGCAGAAAACCCCGGTACAAGACGCCTAACACGGCCACCCGTGTCACCTAACACGGGCCGTGTCAGACAAGGGAGGACGTGTTGAAGAAAACAGTGGCCTGACACGGGTCGTGTCAGGTGTAACACCCCGATGAAATTAAGATAATTGTTTAAATTAAGTTAATATTTTATTTATTAATTTAATTAAATAATTAGAAAATTATTGGATTATTAATATTATTATTGGGATAATATTATTGGGTTTTATTATTGGAGTATATAAGTTGGAATAATAAAAAGTCCTAATTTTTGGGAAAAGGGTTTTTCACGTGAAAAAGGAAAAGAGAAGCGGCTGAAAGGGAAAGGGCAAAGAGGCAGAGCAAGAGAAAGGAAAAGCTTGAAGCTAACGGAATTGCCGGATTAACTCAGGTAAGGGGGGGTTTATCATCGTTTGATGGGTCTTATGGGATAGCATGTAATGGGTAGTGATGAACCTCTGAATTTGACTCTGATTGAAATGATATGTGATGAATTTGTGAAATATTGATGAACGAAATTGGATGATAATTGATGAAATTGTAGGAATTAGATGTAGTAAGGTTAGCGATTTGAGAAGTTGAATGTATCTGAGTTGTAATTGATAAAACGAACGAACGTGTATGAAAAATTGGACTGTGAGAGGTTGGATCTGAAGGATCTCGTAACAGAGAAAACCCATAGCAGATCTGGAAAACTGGATTCTGGTCATACGCGTATGGCACTAGGCAATACGCGTATGGGATGGCTTGAAGATGGGGGTTTTGGCGCTGGTACGCGCCATACGCGTGTGATATGCGTATCCCTGGAGTGGTACGCGTATGGTGTATGCTATACGCGTATGAGTGAAAGAGATGATGTTTTGAACGTGAAAGCGTCTCTGTTGGTACGCGTATGAGGATGTGGTACGCGTAGCATACGCGTATGGGCGTGGGCGATACGCGTATGGGATGGGCGAGGAAATGCGCCATACGCGTATGGGCATAGGCGATACGCGTATGGGCAGACTTGTGGTTTTTCTGAACAGTTGTTGTGCAGTTTTTAGTTGTTTAGGCTGAGTGCTGTAACTTAGCTGATGTATGACGTAGTGGGGATTATTTCCCGTTGTTTTGAGTAGTATAGGTATTAGTAGAGTGTGCTAATACTGTGTTTGATGATGAGGTATGATATGATATGCCTTGTGATGAAATGTGTTGATGATGCCGTGAATGTATCAGTTATGTATGCATTTGTGAATAGACTGATTTATGGCTTAGAGTGTGAGCATACGTCTATTCTTGAGTTGTTGTTGTTATTGCATTGCTAGGTGATTAGCATGCATATTGTGGCCCATTTGGGGTGGTAGCTAATTCCCATGGTGAGGAATTAGTGAGTAAATCATTTTGATTGTTGTTGATGTTTGCATGCTAGGTGATTAGCGTGCATAGCATGGCCCATTTGGGGTGGTAGCTAATTCCCATGGTGAGGAATTAGTGAGTGAGTCACTATGTCTCAATTGAGTGGGACTAGTGAGCTTGGTAGCCGTGCCTGGATTTGGACGGTGAGGTTGAACTATATGTTCACAAAATAGTCGGTACCGCATGCATGGAGTCTCATTGCATAATATATGTATGGCGTGTAATAT
This sequence comes from Lathyrus oleraceus, assembly GCF_024323335.1. NCBI lineage: Eukaryota > Viridiplantae > Streptophyta > Magnoliopsida > Fabales > Fabaceae > Lathyrus > Lathyrus oleraceus. The sequence goes on along the minus strand of NC_066584.1, from coordinate 171,472,375 downwards.
GAATGGATGTATTCCAATATTCCACGTGTAATTGTGTTGGTATTGTTGTGTTGTTATTGAGTATGATGTTGAATTAATATGTTGTTCCTGAATGTGTGTTTTGATTAGGGTGATGAAGTGTGTTGAATCACTTAACATAACATGATATTTTATAATACTCATTATATTGATTGAGGAACTCACCCTTACAACTATTTTTCAGGTAACGAGAAATGAGTTGAGTAGAAGCTAATTATTGGAGTCTAGTGTATTCTCCGTAGTGGGTCGTGCTCTGATAGATGTAACATCGGGATGGGTTGTCTTAACTTGTTTTGAATGTTTTATTGTTGGTTGAGAACCATTTTCCATGTAATGTTTTACATGATTGATGGAATTATATCCGCTGTGTTTTATGCAATTGTTTAAGTTTGAAATTAATAAAAGAGCATGACCGTTATATTGTTGAAAAATGTGGAAGATTGTGTGACACCCTTAATGGGCATAATTACTCTGATGTTATATTTTGATATTTAATTAAATTATTGGGGTATTTTAGAAGGGTGTTACATTAGTGGTATCAGAGCATAGTCGGTCGAGTCGTGTCGTAATTATTCTGTTTCCCCTGTACGGTATAGGTGTTGTGTAACCTATCGGTACTCATTGTTTTAGTTTGTTTGGGTTTTCAGAATAGAGATGGCTGGAAGAGGTAGAGATGATGCTGCAATTGCTGAGGCTCTGGGTATGCTAGCTGGAGTACTTGGAGGGAATCCGAATGTTGTGGGAATGGGAGCTGCTCGTCAACTGAGTGAGTTCCAGAAGAACAATCCTCCAATGTTCAAGGGAGCATACGATCCAGATGGCGCTCAGAAGTGGTTGAAGGAGATAGAGAGAATCTTCCGAGTGACTGAGTGTGCCGATAACCAGAAGGTCAGGTTCGGTACGCATATGCTGTCAGAAGAAGCTGATGATTGGTGGGTTGCTACCCGCACTGAGTTGGAAACTGCTGGGAATGCTGAAATCACTTGGGCTGTGTTCAGAGAGAGATTCCTGAGGAAGTATTTTCCAGAGGATGTTAGAGGGAAGAAAGAGATAGAGTTCTTGGAATTGAAGCAGGGTAACAAGTCTGTTACAGAGTATGCCGCTAAGTTCACAGAGCTGTTAAAGTATTACACTCCTTATAGTGAGGCTGCTGGAGAATTTTCGAAGTGTGTGAAGTTTGAGAACGGGCTGCGTCCCGAGATCAAACAGGCTATTGGATATCAGCGGATCAGGGTGTTTTCTGACTTGGTTGACTGTTGCAGGATTTTTGAACAGGATTCCAAAGCCAGAGCAGAGAGCTATTAGCAAAGGGTTGATAGGAAAGGCAAGAATCAGAATGATCGTGGGAAACCGTATGCAGCTGGCAAGGGTTTCCAGAGGCAGAGTGGGATAAAGAGGCCTAGTGGGGGAGACTCTAGTGCTCCTGCTAAGTGTTACAGATGTGGTCAGGCTGGACATCGTATCCATGAGTGTACCAGTAATGAGAAGAAGTGTTTCAAGTGTGGAAAAGGTGGTCACTTGGCTGCAGACTGCCGGTTGAAGACTGTGACTTGTTTTAACTGTGGAGAGTTGGGTCATATCAGTCCACAGTGTCCTAAGCCGAAGAAAGAGAACCAGTCAGGAGGCAAGGTCTTTGCTTTATCGGGTTCTGAGACTTCTGCAGATGATCGTTTGATCCGAGGTACGTGTTATATTAATGGCTTTCCTCTTGTAGCTATTATTGACACAGGTGCTACTCATTCCTTTATATCCTTGGATTGTGCTGTGAAACTTAAGTTAGAGATATCTGAGATGCGTGGTAGTATGGTGATTGATACTCCTGCGAAGGGTTCAGTGACTACTACTTCAGTTTGTTTGAATTGCCCTTTGAGTATTTTTGGTAGAGACTTTGGGATGGACCTTGTGTGTCTTCCACTAGTACAGGTTGATGTTATTCTGGGTATGAACTGGTTGGTGTTTAACAGAGTCTATATCAACTGTTTTGATAAGACTGTGATTTTTCCTGAGATTGAGGAAGGAAAGAGTTTGTTTCTATCTGCAAGGCAGGTGAATGAGGAAGTAGCAGACGGGGCAGAGTTGTTTATGCTATTAGCGACTTTGGAGGCTAAAGATAAACTGGTGATTGGTGATCTAGCCGTGGTGTGTGATTTTCCTGATGTGTTTCCGGAAGAGGTGAATGAATTGCCACCAGAGCGTGAAGTTGAGTTCTCGATTGATTTGGTACCTGGTACTAGACCGATATCGATGGCTCCATATCGTATGTCTGCTGTTGAGTTAGCTGAATTGAAGAGTCAGCTGGAAGATCTGTTGGATAAGAAATTTATTCGTCCGAGTGTGTCACCGTGGGGTGCACCAGTGTTGTTGGTTAAGAAGAAAGAAGGTACTATGAGGTTGTGTGTGGACTACAGGCAACTGAATAAAGTAACGATCAAGAATCGGTATCCTTTGCCGAGGATTGATGATTTGATGGATCAATTGGTTGGTGCGAGTGTGTTCAGCAAGATAGATTTGAGATCTGGGTATCATCAGATACGTGTGAAAACTGAGGATATTCAGAAGACTGCTTTCAGAACAAGGTATGGACATTATGAGTATTCTGTGATGCCTTTTGGTGTGACTAATGCGCCTGGTGTATTTATGGAGTATATGAATAGGATTTTCCATCCGTATCTAGACCAGTTTGTTGTGGTGTTTATTGATGACATTTTGGTGTATTCGAAATCTGAAGAAGAGCATGCTGAGCATTTGAGAGTGGTTTTAGAAGTTCTCCGAGAAAAGAAGTTATTTGCTAAACTGTCTAAGTGTGAATTTTGGTTAGAAGAGGTTAGTTTTCTTGGTCATGTGATTTCAAGAGGTGGTGTTGCTGTTGATCCTTCTAAGATAGAGGCGGTATCTCAGTGGGAAGCTCCGAAGTCTGTTGCTGAGATTCGAAGTTTTCTTGGTTTGGCTGGTTATTATAGGAAGTTCATTGAGGGATTTTCTAAGTTGGCGTTACCGTTGACGATGTTGACTAGAAAGGGGCAAGCGTTTGTTTGGGATTCGAAATGTGAAGAAGGTTTCCAAGAGTTAAAGAGAAGGTTGACTACTGCTCCTATTCTGATATTACCGAGTCCGTCGGAATCATTTGAGGTTTACTGTGATGCTTCATTGTTGGGTTTGGGTGGTGTGTTGATGCAGAATAAGCAGGTTATAGCTTATGCTTCGAGACAACTGAGAGTTCATGAGAGGAACTATCCGACACATGATTTAGAGTTGGCAGCTGTGGTATTTGTTCTGAAACTATGGAGGCATTATTTGTACGGGTCGAGATTTGAGGTTTTCAGTGACCATAAAAGTTTAAAGTATTTGTTTGATCAGAAAGAGCTGAATATGAGACAGAGGAGATGGTTAGAATTTCTGAAGGATTATGATTTTGGTTTGAATTACCATCTGGGTAAAGCAAACGTAGTGGCTGATGCATTGAGTCGGAAATCATTGCATATGTCTATGTTAATGGTTAAAGAATTGGATTTAATTGAGCAGTTTAGAGATTTGAGTTTGGTGTGTGAGAGTACTCACAATAGTGTTAAATTGGGAATGTTGAAGTTAACGAGTAATATTTTGGATGAGATCAGAGAGGGTCAGAAATCCGATATGCTTTTGGTTGATAAGTTAACTTTAGTGAATCAAGGCCAAGGTGGTGAATTCAGAGTTGATGAGAATGGTGTTTTGAAATTTGGTAATCGGGTGTGTATTCCGGATGTTACCGAACTTAAGAAGAGTATTCTGGAGGAAGGACATCGTAGTGGCTTGAGCATTCACCCTGGAGCTACAAAGATGTATCATGATTTGAAAAAGCTATTTTGGTGGCCGGGAATGAAAAGAGAAATTGTGAGTTTTGTTTATTCTTGTTTGACTTGTCAGAAGTCAAAGATTGAGCATCAGAAGCCGTCTGGGTTAATGCAACCGTTGGCTATTCCAGAGTGGAAGTGGGATAGTATCAGTATGGATTTTGTTTCGGGTTTACCGAGGACAAGTAGGAATTTTGAAGCTATTTGGGTGATTGTGGATAGATTGACGAAGTCGGCTCATTTCATTCCGATCAGAATGGATTATCCGTTAGAGAGATTAGTCGAATTGTATATTGAGAAGATTGTAAGTTTGCATGGTATTCCGTCGAGTATCGTTTCGGACAGAGATCCTAGATTTACATCGAAGTTTTGGGAAGGTTTGCAGAAGGCTTTGGGAACTAAGCTGAGATTGAGTTCTGCATATCATCCGCAGACTGATGGTCAGACTGAGAGGACGATTCAGTCACTAGAGGATCTTTTGAGGGCTTGTGTTTTGGAAAAAGGAGGTGCTTGGGATTGTTATTTACCTTTGATTGAGTTTACCTACAACAATAGTTTTCATTCGAGCATTGGTATGGCACCGTTTGAAGCTTTGTATGGTAGGAGATGTCGGACACCGTTATGTTGGTATGAGTCCGGTGAGAGTGCTGTGGTTGGACCGGAGATTGTTCAACAGACTACAGAAAAGATTAAGATGATTCAGGAGAAGATGAGAATTGCTCAGAGTCGTCAGAAGAGTTATCATGATAAGAGGAGGAAGTCACTTGAGTTCCAAGAGGGAGATCATGTGTTTCTTCGTGTTACTCCGATAACTGGAGTTGGTCGAGCTTTGAAGTCGAAGAAGTTGACACCTCGATTTATTGGTCCCTATCAGATTTTAGAAAGGATAGGAGAGGTAGCCTATCGTATCGCTTTACCGCCGTCGCTTGCGAATTTGCATGAGGTTTTTCATGTGTCTCAGTTGAGGAGGTACATTCATGATCCGTCGCATGTAGTCCAAGTAGATGATGTACAGGTGAGAGATAACCTGACTGTTGAAACATCACCTATGAGGATCGAGGATCGAGAGTTGAAGCAGTTGCGGGGTAAAGAGATTGCCTTGGTGAAGGTAGCTTGGGGAGGACCAGCAGGTGGCAATGTGACTTGGGAACTTGAGAGTCAGATGAAGGAGTCTTATCCTGAGTTGTTCGCTTGAGGTATGTTTTCGAGGACGAAAACTCTTTTAGTGGGGGAGAGTTGTAACACCCCGATGAAATTAAGATAATTGTTTAAATTAAGTTAATATTTTATTTATTAATTTAATTAAATAATTAGAAAATTATTGGATTATTAATATTATTATTGGGATAATATTATTGGGTTTTATTATTGGAGTATATAAGTTGGAATAATAAAAAGTCCTAATTTTTGGGAAAAGGGTTTTTCACGTGAAAAAGGAAAAGAGAAGCGGCTGAAAGGGAAAGGGCAAAGAGGCAGAGCAAGAGAAAGGAAAAGCTTGAAGCTAACGGAATTGTCGGATTAACTCAGGTAAGGGGGGGTTTATCATCGTTTGATGGGTCTTATGGGATAGCATGTAATGGGTAGTGATGAACCTCTGAATTTGACTCTGATTGAAATGATATGTGATGAATTTGTGAAATATTGATGAACGAAATTGGATGATAATTGATGAAATTGTAGGAATTAGATGTAGTAAGGTTAGCGATTTGAGAAGTTGAATGTATCTGAGTTGTAATTGATAAAACGAACGAACGTGTATGAAAAATTGGACTGTGAGAGGTTGGATCTGAAGGATCTCGTAACAGAGAAAACCCATAGCAGATCTGGAAAACTGGATTCTGGTCATACGCGTATGGCACTAGGCAATACGCGTATGGGATGGCTTGAAGATGGGGGTTTTGGCGCTGGTACGCGCCATACGCGTGTGATATGCGTATCCCTGGAGTGGTACGCGTATGGTGTATGCTATACGCGTATGAGTGAAAGAGATGATGTTTTGAACGTGAAAGCGTCTCTGTTGGTACGCGTATGAGGATGTGGTACGCGTAGCATACGCGTATGGGCGTGGGCGATACGCGTATGGGATGGGCGAGGAAATGCGCCATACGCGTATGGGCATAGGCGATACGCGTATGGGCAGACTTGTGGTTTTTCTGAACAGTTGTTGTGCAGTTTTTAGTTGTTTAGGCTGAGTGCTGTAACTTAGCTGATGTATGACGTAGTGGGGATTATTTCCCGTTGTTTTGAGTAGTATAGGTATTAGTAGAGTGTGCTAATACTGTGTTTGATGATGAGGTATGATATGATATGCCTTGTGATGAAATGTGTTGATGATGCCGTGAATGTATCAGTTATGTATGCATTTGTGAATAGACTGATTTATGGCTTAGAGTGTGAGCATACGTCTATTCTTGAGTTGTTGTTGTTATTGCATTGCTAGGTGATTAGCATGCATATTGTGGCCCATTTGGGGTGGTAGCTAATTCCCATGGTGAGGAATTAGTGAGTAAATCATTTTGATTGTTGTTGATGTTTGCATGCTAGGTGATTAGCGTGCATAGCATGGCCCATTTGGGGTGGTAGCTAATTCCCATGGTGAGGAATTAGTGAGTGAGTCACTATGTCTCAATTGAGTGGGACTAGTGAGCTTGGTAGCCGTGCCTGGATTTGGACGGTGAGGTTGAACTATATGTTCACAAAATAGTCGGTACCGCATGCATGGAGTCTCATTGCATAATATATGTATGGCGTGTAATATGAATGGATGTATTCCAATATTCCACGTGTAATTGTGTTGGTATTGTTGTGTTGTTATTGAGTATGATGTTGAATTAATATGCTGTTCCTGAATGTGTGTTTTGATTAGGGTGATGAAGTGTGTTGAATCACTTAACATAACATGATATTTTATAATACTCATTATATTGATTGAGGAACTCACCCTTACAACTATTTTTCAGGTAACGAGAAATGAGTTGAGTAGAAGCTAATTATTGGAGTCTAGTGTATTCTCCGTAGTGGGTCGTGCTCTGATAGATGTAACATCGGGATGGGTTGTCTTAACTTGTTTTGAATGTTTTATTGTTGGTTGAGAACCATTTTCCATGTAATGTTTTACATGATTGATGGAATTATATCCGTTGTGTTTTATGCAATTGTTTAAGTTTGAAATTAATAAAAGAGCATGACCGTTATATTGTTGAAAAATGTGGAAGATTGTGTGACACCCTTAATGGGCATAATTACTCTGATGTTATATTTTGATATTTAATTAAATTATTGGGGTATTTTAGAAGGGTGTTACATCAGGCACCTCAACCAACCGTGTCACCCCATGCCAGGGACGTGTCATCCAGGACAGTAGGATGACACGGCCACCCGTGTCAGCCCAAGCCGAAAAATTCAGTTTTCTTGGGCTTTTGTTCGTCGGGCTTTTTCAGAAATATTTTTGGACCTGTCCAACTGCTGCTTAGAATTTTCACTATAAAAGAGGACCTTCTGGCTAAGGAAAAATCATCTGGGAATACAGCAAAATACAATTTTGTGAAGTAATCAAGTATTACAGAGCGCAAGGCATTCAGAGAGCTAAAGATTTTCATGAGCGGGAGCGATTGAAGATCAAAGTCATCCAATTACTTGTAATGTGTAATTTTTATCTTGCATTTGTTTTAAACAATATGAGTAGCTAAACCCCCAAATGCTAGGGGGTGTCCCTAATTTAGAATTGTAACGAACTTGAGTTTACATTTGCATTTATAATATTGTTTTTACGGTAACCTTTTGATGTGTTTATTGCTCTCTCTTTCGGACCAATCGAGATTGATTTGTGGTTATCAATTAGGTTGGACCGCCATTGATAAGGTTTTCATAAGGTTACTCTACAGTAGATATCACTTAGGACTAGGGATACCCTGTATGAACCAGACTATTCTTAATATTATAAAGTTTAACTTCACCTTAATTGGCTATGGACATAGTGTAGTACCCTGAAATTTGTCCTCCTTTCTGCTTTTCATCTAACCTGTAACCTAATACCCATCTAACCTCATTCATATTTCATTCATTTGCATCATTCATTCATGACTAACAACTGCTAACAGGTATCATGGATTCAAGGTTTGTGGGTGATAAAATCAGGGTTGGACTGAAGAAGTATGGTACTGCACATCGTATGGGTCGAAACCCTAATTCATGACTTTGCTATTTTGGGATCTTGTGCATGACTTGTTGTTTGGTCGATATTCATCTGGTTTGATTCATAGCATTGACCTAAGTCATTTGGTTCAGGAGATTGTAGTACATGTTCAATCGTCCATACAAAAGTACACATCTTTCGCTTGAGTTGACTTTTTGGTCAACTAATTGACCAAAGTTAATCATCTGACCAAGATCAATTCCCTAGCCCTAACTCATGCTCATATTCGTGCTCACCTGTAAGCTGTGTTAAACCATGCTCATTTGTCCATTCATATTTCATTTTGAATCGTTTTTTGAACCACATTGATCAATTGAAACCGTTCACAGCCATTATATTCACCATTGTGTCTTGACTTCCTACTCGAATTGAGTTTAAATTCAAATTTGATTTTAATTGCAATTTAATCCCGGAGGTTCAAATTGACTTTGTCCAAATTGACTTTTGGAGGCTCAAGTTGATCTTTGAAAATTAAATTGATTTTAAAAGTCGTTGCATCTTTTTTGTTAACAAATTGATTGCAAAGAACATTGATCTTTAGATTTCGGATTGATTTTGATTCCAAGTTGATTTTGAAATTTAAAGATGAATTAACTTTAGAAGTCATTAAACTTTTACTTTTGAATTTTGGAATTCCTTTTTTTATCGGTTAGAATTTCTTCCTTCTTTTTTTACTTTTGGGCCTTGGTTGTTCATTTAGGACTAGGCCCATTCTTTTTATTTTAGAAATCACCATTTACCAATTCTAGATCCATATCCAATAATTATCCATTTGAAACTAAGTAAAACCATATCCAAATATTTCTTCATTATCCATTTTTACTTAAGTGAAACCAAAGCCCAATTGCTAACATTAATAGCATCCAAAATGCATTAGCAGCACAGCATGGGAAACTCATAAGGCATAGCAGAAATAACTACAAGCAGCATAATCCAAAAGTTGCAAGCCCGACGACAATGGAAACGAAAACACCAAAATTATGCAAAAAAACAATAGCATAACATTTCAATTATAACTAACAACTAATCATGAATTCACCAAACTAACTAATGATTTCGAAAATGGATCCGCTTTTCTATTCTTTCTAACAATTCCATTTACCTGCAAAATGGTTTCACTCTGCTAATTCATAATAGGGTAAAAAAAAATTAACACTAACTCAAAAATAACTTCAAATTCATTCTGAAACCAATTTCATTTCGCATCTCAATCAATTCACACAATAGAATTCCAGTCTGCATTTACAGCTAGCAGTAGCACTTCACCTAAGTTCCAATTCAATGTAGCTTTAACAAATGCTTTGATTTTAATTACAAGTGAAATTCATAACAGAAGAGTTTACAACTAACCAACTTAACAACCAACTTAATAACTAACCTAACAGAAACTAATAACTAACTTCCAATTTGGTAACTAACTTTAGCATTTCCCTGAGAGTGTCGAAACCAAAAATCTGAGTCTTATATAAGGATGCTTCGGTTCAGAATGGTGCTTCTTGGTTTTCATTGATTTTCAGAAAAAAAAACTCACATTGAGAAGAAGTTTCTTCACTTCTCAGCACATGTCCTCAACCTTCTTCATCTCCCTTCTGCAATTCCAAATTCCAGCCACTGCAATAGAATTCCAAATCCTGCAATTGGAAGTTGGAGTTCGGCGATAAAAACTCCCGGATTTGGCAACCGAAATCTCTTGGTTCCATCCACAACAACCTCGCATCCACCACTTTGTTCATCGCCATCAACAAAACAACCGAAGAAGAAGAAAGAAATTTTCTGCAATAACTCACGTGAGGATCCGGTTTTCAACCTCTTCCAATCTCGGTTTCACCATCTGCTTCTTCCATGGCACCACCATCACAATCCAATTTGCAGCGACTCGGCAAGAAGAAAAAGAAAAGGCGAAGTAAGTTGCGAACTTGAGAAGAGGAGCAGAAAATCAAAGCCGGAAACAGAGAATTCTTACCTTCAACCCGGTGAGTTTTCTTTAAGTCGCGCTTAAGATCCCGTTGATTTAGCAGCGCTGTGAGCACGGTGGTGAATGGTAAATTCGACTTCCAAGCATGAATTTCTGAGGCGCGAAGGTAATTTATTGATGTTGCACACGACCTAAGACTCGCGAGGCAATCGAACGTGATCGAACCGTTGGAAGCCCAATCCCGGAAGAATAACAGAAAGCTTCGAAACGGAATCCATGCCTGATTTTGGAAGTGAGAGCGAAGCAGTTGTTTTGAGCAATTTCGTTGAAAAGCGGCGGCGAGCGAGAAGCCGGATTCTTGCGTTTGCATAAGCCGTTTTCCCCAATTTGATTCAACTTTTCTTTTACGTGATTTTCCGTTTTGATAAGTTAGGACTCGACACTTTTTATGCTTCAGTTGAGGTATTGTGGTGAGAGATTGAAGGAAAGAGCTAAGGGAGGTTCGATTTTGTGGTAATAGTTGGCCAATTTCGCCGCCTCCGGTATGGGGGAGTAGCGCGGCGGTGAGAGTTCTTCAAGATAGAAGCGTGAACTCGGAGGTGTTCTTCAAGATGATTCACGGTGGAGATGTTTGTACGTCCGGGGGCGATGTCGATTGTGGCGATGCCGATCGTGGCGATGCCGATCGTGCCGATGACGTTTCCGGATGCAAGGTAATTCGTCGTTCTCTTTCGATTTGAAAAGGAAGACTGAGGTATTGTGGCGTTTGGAGTGCCGGACCGGGTTCGTTGATTGTTTGTATCATTCAGCTTGGGCCTATAGGCCCAAAATCGCTCTCTACACCACCAGTTGGATCCTGCACCCCACTAGCTTGTTGCAGAAGATCATGGGCCTAAAGCCCATTGGTTGCTCCGCCACTGTTCATGTGCATCGTGGGCCTGCACCCCATTCTTCTCCAGAAGCCCATTTCCAGGTTTTTTTCTAAATTTTGCTAATTGTTCTAGTTAGAAAATAGGATTTGATTAGGTTTCTTAATTCTTTATTAAAATGGAAAATTTTAGGCTAATTAGGTTTCTTAATTCTTGATTAACATGGCAAATTTTAGGCTAATTAGGTTGTTAGTTTAATTAGGCTAGTAATTGACAATTAGGAGTTAAATCAAGATTTTAGAATTAATTAGGATTTAATTAGGTTGATTAGGTTGATTTTGATAATTAGGAGATTAAATCTTGATTTTCTAGAATATTAGGACAATATGATTTTAACTAGAATTTTAATTAGAAATAGTTGTATTTTTTATTAAATTTAAAATAGTGTAATTTTTAACATTAGGTTAAATCATTCTTGGGTTCTAATTAGGTTTTGATTTGGACCAATTTCATAAATGACAATTTTGCATTTAGAGGTAATTGTAGATCTTTTATCCATTTATGCCATGATCCCATTACGATTAGAATTTATCTTTAGGATTTAATCAACTTTAGGCCATGGTTAGAATTTGGACATATTTCACTATTGACCATTTTGCCCTTTATGGGCCTATTTTGATGTTTTGTGTTGAAAATTACATGTTCCCCTTAGGATTAGAATGCAATTAATTGTAGGGCCTAACATAGAATTTTATTTTTGATTTTAATCAATATTTTGACATGCTCCTTTAGGATTTCTAATCTAACTTAGAATATTCAATCAACTTCTAATGCATGATCCCTTATGTTAGTTTCTAATTATTACTAACTTCAATTAGATCCAAAAATAGTTCCCCACCAAAACTAAAACCAAAGCCCCGATTAAATTGATCAAAAGCAATTTTGATTAATTAAATCCTTTGGACTTTTATAATCCCACAGTCTAATTGAGTGACCACCTTGGTCACTTAGTATGACTTTTCTTTCACACTGTGGAGCTCAAGGCCTCAAGACAAGATCTTCAATCAAGGCATCCTTAGTTACACCAAGAAGCGGATTATTCAAGCACATCAAAGGTGGCGTATTCAAATTTCAAGCATTTCAAAGGTGGCGTCTTCAACACTTGTTAACTCAAAGTTAGAAGAGTGTGACACGAGCCTTAAGCAATAGAGAAGGAGTGGGACTGGAGTATTCCTACCCCCATTCTGATTATTTTTGGGTATGGGACGTATGACCCAGCGCTCATCGTATTCACCTCTATTCATAGACTTTAGCACAATTCTAATCATGCGATTAACAAGTCTACCTTCACAAAGCAAAATACAACAAAGCAAGGACAACATCAACAACTTATCAGTCATGAATCAAGTTGTACGATACGAGCCTTAAGTAATGGAGAAGGAGCGGGACTGGAGTATTCCTACCCCCATTCTGAGTATCTTTGGGTATGGGATGTATAACCCAACGCTCATCGTATTCACCTCCATTCATAGACTTTAGTGCAATTTGAATCTAACGATTGATAAGGTCTTCATCTTCTTCATTGCAAGAAACAACTACAAAGACTCTTCTCTCTCCACTTGAAAGTTAGTGTGATTCTCATCATCCAGTAACTATCAAGTCTCTCTTCATTCTATTCAAGTCTCTCATCATTCCACTCTAATCATTTCAATCTCAATCATTCATTCCTCTTGCCTCCTATCAATTTCTTTTCAGCCCTAGTGGGTTGAACTACGAAAGCTCTTATTTCCTCATTTCACAATGAGGATACGTAGGCAGGAGAACCCAGTTTCTTCACGAGCTACCTTATTTATAATTCATCCTTCATTTCAATCAATTCTACTTCTTTTGCCTTACCAATCAATTTCTTTTCAGTCCAGTGTTTACCAGTGATTTCTGATAAACAACTGCTAGTCTTCCAATTTTATATATTTTTGGTAACTCACAGGATCGACTAGATTGATCCTAGGACATGTGTCTTAAGAATTATTATTACGGTGATTTGGCTCATGGTTAAGTTTGTTTCTAATTTGTGGATGACGAAAAGTGTATAGACAACGATTCTAAGTGAAACTTATGATTTTATGAACAAAGTAAATGACGATAACTTTGCAGTAAAAGGTTTCTTAAAGATAACGAAAAGACTTGGGAAAGGTAAAGATAAATGACTTGAAGTAAATGATTTATGTTTTAAGAAAGTATTGGAAACGAAGACTTTGGCGAAATGTAAATGCAGAAGTAAAAGTGATGATAAACTACTGAAAAGTAAGGGCAATTCGACAGATAAAAAAGGCAGTAAAATACTTTAATTTAAACAATTGGTATGAAAAATATAACATGAACGAAACTTATGGTGTTCTTCATACATACATTTTCAGCGTAAAACTCTTTTCTCTCGCTCCGGTACTTCGAGTGTATTTTGTGAATTTCTGTATATTTGTTTGAACCACCTTTAAATCTAAGACTAAAACCCCTATTTATAGTAACTTGACCCTAACAGCCTTTACATATATGACTGCCACGTTCGTCGTTCCCAAGCGTTGCATATCTTAGATGTTTCCACGTGTTGGTCTGACGAAACGGCTTTGTTTAAATTTCAAATACTTCCCCTTGAAGCTTCGACTCTGTGAACACCTATGTCGAAGAGAGCTTTATGAAAACCCAAAAAATCTTCTAAGTTCCAGGCTTCGACAACAAATAATTGCTTACCCACAAAGAGAATTTAAACAGCTTTGCCACAGTCATCTTTTGCTTATTCTCAAAACTCAATATTTCCAAAGACCTTCAACTATCTATCGAAATCCCCAGCTAACAAACTGCCCCCAAGAAATGTCTATTTCGAATTACTGTAGAAATGAACATTTTTTTGCATTTACCAGATTTCGACCAGAGACCTTTCATAGTCCTAAAAGTCCATGTTTGTCAATTAATCATGATTAACTTTTTCAAAACGTCTCATCAGAACGTGTGCGCAGTTATATGTCATCATGAGTTTCAACTTCCAAGAAAATGAATAGTATTCCCTGTACCCTTTTCTCAGAAAAACTTCCACGTGGCCCACTATGCTAGTAAAGTGTAACCAGTCAGCCTCATAGGTTCAGCATTATAAAAGCTCATTTGTTATTTTCTCTCTCTTTTCACGAAAATCTCCATTTTTTCCTCTAAGTTCATATTCTTCAACCTTTCTGAAAAACATTTCTTCTTCCCTAAACCTAATCCTTCAAAATCTCCAAAGTCCATTACAATGTCTTCTGATAAACAACAAAAGCAATCAAAGAACATCAAAGGTGTTGGACCTTCAAAGAGTTCTACTTCCCAGAATATTCCAACCAGCACAACCATCACTGTTGGGGACCGAGAGTACATCACTGCTCCAAAACTTTTGAAAGAACAGAAAGCAATTTTTGCTTCTCAGGTAATGGTTCCTTCCCTTCTTTCTGGAAATGCTTTAGGGTTTCTAGGCCCATTAGTATCTGAAGAACATTTAGAGAAGTGTGCTCAATTATTTCCTTGTCACCATACTAATAAACCCATAGCCAACAAAACCCTTTCTTCTAAAGACAATAAGGATCTAAACCAGAGAGAGGCTTTTCAATTGGACTTTATCACTGATAGTTTCAGACCCTTTCGGTCTTGTCCAACTCTAGACAAATCCTATCTCGCTTGGTTAACAAAAGTTGAGAAGAAGAAAGCCTTACTTTGGAAAGAATTGAGTATTTTTTACCTAATCCAGATGTCGAAACTGGGATTCAGTTACTGTCAACCTTTATTACTATCTAGCCTATATTTCTGGGATAATACCTATAACACCTTTCATCTTCCTTGTGGAATGATGACTCCCACACTTTTCGACGTAGCTGCCATTGCTGGACTTCCTCCGACAGGAGAGACCTTCGACCCCTACCAAGACTGTGAAAACTTGATTGACTTCAACGTTAAGAACGCTTCTTTTAGCACTTACATTAATCTATATCACGCTGATGGGGAAGAAGTTTCTGATATAGAACATATAGCATTCTTAGGTCTATGGTTGTCCAAATTCTTCTTTTGCTGCAAATCTCTACAAGTTGCTAAGAGATTTTTAACGCTCGCTAACCAATTGCACGCTGGTCGAAGAGTGTGTTTGAGTGAACTCTTATTGGCTAGTTTATACGAAAGTCTAGGATCAGCTAGTGCTAAGCTAAAGGAATACGAAGCTGACACCAATCTATTACTATCTGGGCCTTATTAGCTTCTTCAATTATGTCTTAATGCCACTTTCGAATCCGTTTTGCCAACACGAGGAAACGTCGAAGAAGATGCCCCAGAGATAATGAATCGAAGCATTGAGGGCACCAGACTCCTTCGACTGACTCCAGTTGATGATGTTGATAACTTACAAACTTCCCTCACCAAATACACTTTGATGTTCTCGAAGCGTCATCATTTCCTTCCTTCGATGGCTCCTTTTGCCAGTCGAACGCATGGTCCTTCCTGGTTTACGGCCTCGCTCAAAGACGATGTGAAAAATGCCAACACAGAGATCGAAGACACATGGCGTGCCTTTCTCCTTCCAAGGTTACTTGTTTCTAGGATTCTGCCAGTAAAGAGTCATGTGTGTCTGTTGGCCTATCAGCCTAATTTTGTCTCTCGATAATTTGGGTTGTGTCAACATATCCCTTTCTCTTTATTCAAACGAAAGGGCGAGATCTGCTGTGCAGGGACTGAATGGAGCACTCGAGACATTGCCGTCCACAAAGAATTCCATGCCAATTTTGCCGAATTCCAATTAATAGCCTTCCAACCGTCGTTCTATTCCACCAATGGTTTCGCCACTTGGTGGACCGATTTCTATTCCAAGAATATGTTTTCGACTGCTGAAATCAAAGAACGTCTAACGAAGGCTTTTTCATCTTTGCAGGAAAATGTCCCCAAGGGTAAGCTTACTCATTCTGCGGAAATCCAAGCATTCCAAAAGTACTTTGAAACTGTCTATAACCCAACGAACATTGTTGACACTGTTTGTTATGCAGCCCCAATTTTAAAAGAAAAATTTGAAAAGCAGATTGCCAAAAGAAAATCTCTCAAAACTGTAAAACCCGAATTGAAATATGACTTGGCCTTCGAGTGCGAACCACCCAAATTTCCAAAGTTACCCAGTGCAGATTTTGCTTTGTCATTTTTCCCCCTTGTCGCAACCTGAAAAAGAATGCGAAAAAAAAACAACCGGCGAAAAAAAGAAATGACAGAAGAGTCGCCACCGTGCGTTATTTATCCCAAAGAAGGGAAAGGAAACGCTCGAAGTAAACCTGAAAAGAGGAAAGGAAAAGACAAGGTCTCGCAACCAAATCTTGGGTTCGGGAGCCGATTATGCGAAGGGAAGGTATTAGCACCCCTACGCATCCGTAGTACTCTACGAGATCCACTTTTGTTGTTCTTGTCTAAAGGGTGTAGGTTTATCTAATGTACTATTTACTAAAAGGGGGGTCAAAAGAAAATGACTCGCACGGATGTCGCATCCACTGCATACGTATCTCATCTGAACATGAGAATCAGAGTCTTCGTAGCTCGGCTACCTAGGGGTTAAAGAGGAGTGTGCTCACTAAGACATCGCGTCTTATGCCTACGTATCTCATCTGGAATGAGAATCAGAGCAAGCCGTAGTTCGGCTAACTACGGGGTAAGGGTTGTGTTTTGGGGTGCTCATGCAAAAAGGAAGTCCTGGACGAAGGAACAGTGCTACCTTAATTGACATGCAAACGGGAGACTGTACGAAGCCTAGCAATCTTATGGGAAAACGATCACACCACACAAAACATGTATCTTAAAGTAAACGCGCCAACAGGGGGGCTCAAACATACATGGGTAGGGCTTTAGTCCAGAGGGGTCATATCAACCTCGACAAACAAGCCATGGAAAGGTAATCAAATGGGCTTTTAACCACTGACATTGAACGTCAGGGTGAGCAGATCAAAAGGGTAATGAGGATAAGACCTCACAGCTCTTAACCCTGGACAGGGTGAGCTCATGACAAAAAGTGGGAATTCAGAAAGGTGGAACCCTCTCCACTGACTGACAGGACAAAAGATCTTGGGCTTTTGTTCTGAAGCATCGACACGTAGTGCGGGCATAAAGAACGAGACACTGAATAACGGGGGATTGATTACTAATCCCTTTTATCCGTCAATTGCCTCTGCATGGAGGTCTTTGGGCACAAAAGTAAACAAACAAAAGAAAACATTGCCTCATATTGAGGTCTTCCAGCTAAGAAAGCGGTAAAATGCGGGAAAGATGTAAAAGTACCACACGGATAAAGATCCGAAGTAATAGCAACTAACGACACAAGAAACCCAGAGATCTCTCAAGCTAGCACCACCAAAGAAAGCAAGTCAGCACAGGTAATCTGAATAAACCTCCAGGTGGTATCCCACAAATAAAGTGGAATGCCAAGCAAGTTATCCTTTCAGGAGTCATGTGAGCCCTCACAAAAAACTCAACAAATAGGTTAGAGTGACAAGATGGGGCGCAATCAAGAGTTTCCCCAAATCAAAAAGTAACCACATGAATCATGCCATTAAAATTCACAAAAAGAGCTCACAAAAAGCAACCAAGTGTAGGAGGCCTAAACCTCTTGTTAAACACATGCATCAAAAGGGTATCAAAATTCAAAGTCAGGGGCAAGGATCCACACATCAAGACATGACATACATACTAAAACATGTGCCCACATGCAAAACCTAACGATAATACCTCATACATTCAAAGCATTCAAATTGAAAGCATAGAGTAATGGAAATAGGGCAAACCTGATTGGAGAGATCGAATGAAATTGAATTGCCCGGTTGGGTTTGTAGAGCAATCTGAGGGTTTATATGAGATGGAATTGGCTCTTTGCAGATGAGTTCCTTTCAGTCTCTGGAGGTTGCTCTGAACTCTGTTAGCTCTTCTCTCACTATCTTTTTCCCAGGGTTTTTGGGAGATGGAAGTCTAGAATTTATAACCTGATTTTTGTGACTTTGTGGGCTCAAAAGAGAGAGGTCCAAGTCCAAGATTTTTCTGTTATATTTTATTTATTTATTTATTTATTTACTTATTTATTTATTTATTTATTTATTTTTATTTTTATTTTCGAAACGTGTGGGTTTCGCCTAGCGAGCATGACAGTTCATGAACAAACTTTTGCTCCTTCAAGATTAACGTTTTGACTGATGAATAGACCCCATTTGAACATGTTGGAAGTATCTCAAGCCATTCCCTTGTGTTGACTGATCACCCAGATAGGACCCACAAAGTGTCTTGGATGATATTCAAGTTTCTTGGATCTAATTCCGATTGACATGATGAAATGCAATATGAAATGTTAAATGACCTAAAAATGAATGCATGCATGAGGGGGGCAAATTTTGAGGTATTACATCTGTCCCTATTCAATCAACTGGAGACCCGAAAAGAAGATAGCAGCGGCTTTCGCACTTTCGAGGTATCAAGGGATTGAATACAATAAGAGCCCGAAAATTTGCACTGAAGTGAAGTGAAGTAACAATGCCTGTCAGAATCGGCAAAGAGGTGGTCTTGAAAGAAGAATCTGTCTGGTACGGTGAGAGTCAGTCTGAATACCGAAAAAGAATGTTAACCTGGATACCAAAATAAATGGTAACACAGAAATAACCATGGCCTGAATTCCGCTCATCAGTCTGAATACTGGAAATGACTTTGATCTGAACATCGGAAGATATGAGATTATTAATATCGGTCTGAACACCGAGAGGCTGGCCTGAATGCCACAAGTTGCGTCGACCTGAATGTCGGAAACTTCTTCGATCTGAACATCGAAAAACTGGCCTGAATGCCACTTCGATCTGAATATCGGAAAATTGGCCTGAATGCCACTTCGATCTGAATATCGGAAAATTGGCCTGAATGCCACAAGTTGCATTGACCTGAACGTCGAAAACTTCTTTGATCTAAACATCGGAAGACCGGTCTGAACGCCACTTCGGTCTGAATACCGGAAACTTGCCTGAATTCCACTTCGGTCTGAATACCGGAAACTGGCCTGAATGCCACTTCGGTCTGAATACCGGAAACTGGCCCGAATGCCACAAGTTGTATCGACCTGAATATCGGAAACTTCTTCGATCTGAACATCGGAAAACTGGCCTGAACGCCACTTCGGTCTGAATACCGAAAACTGGCCTGAATGCCACAAGTTGCATCGACCTGAATGTCGGAAACTTCTTCGATCTGAACATCAGAAAATTGGCCTGAATGCCACTTCGGTCTGAATACCGGAAAAACTTCATGCCTATCAGCATCGGCAGAAATAGGGAAAGATAATAGAGGCGGCGCATGGGCCAATGACACTTGTTGGGGATAATAAAGGTAAGTCATGAACAATCTTCAGTCTAAGTACTGGAAACAACTTATGGCTTATCACTTGGGATACCGAGAATGTTTTATGCTTACATGCGTATGTTTGAATTTTTCAATGGCGTAATGCTCCATGAAAATGGAAATGCTACGCAATTTGGGAAGATGCGATGCAATATGATTCTACATGCAGGGATGCAAAATGCTTGGTAGAATGTCAAGCCGAGGCAAGGGAATCTGCTGGGGAAATGATCACCATCTTCTGGACCCTGGCAAGGCTGTTGGAGATGCACAGCGCAAAGAACTCTGTGGGGAAATGACCCGCTACACGGTGTTCTAGTAATGACGAAATACCGAGACTTTGACTGAGGAAAGAATGGCATTGAGAACTTGCTGTTGAGGAAAGCGACATTGGTTTTGGCAACCGTAATCTGCGAGAGAGACGACTTAGCAGGGGAAGCAAACACCGATACGGTACCGAGATTCTGCTTCAAGGAAAGAGACCATGGATCTGGCGTCGAGATCATTGATCTGGCATCGAACCCTGAGGAGCAGCCGCTTCTGCTGGGAAGATACAGTCTGGCACTGTCAACTCCGCTGGGGATATATAGTCTGGCACTGTCAACTCTACTGGGGAGTGTATATTCTGAAACAAACGCTTGGGGGAGGTACAATAGTGAGAGCCTGCTGGGGATCGAAGAATCCAATGCTCTGATCAGCTCTGCAGGGATAAGATACCAACTTCGACTGTTGGGGGAAAACATTCGCGATCATCGGCTGGGAACCTTAAGGAAATGCCCCGAGGGTACCTGTTCTGAATAGACGATCTAAAACACTTGACATTTACAGCAATTTTAAATGTTTATTAAGCATGTACCTGTAAAGCTCTTATGTTTCATGATGCAATGTTTATCAAAAATTCGGACGTCATTTTTGCAAACAAAACAGTAAAATGAAAAATGGACACAGTGATGTACTGAATAACATGATTTTATTGATTGACTGGCCTCTGAATAGGCATTTACATTAGGAAGCAATCCCTGGAAAGAGGTAATCGCACAAAAGATAAAAACAGAAATTAATCTAATGGCAATGTGAAATGGATTTCTATTGGGTTCCAATTCTGCTATGACTCGCTCGTCTTCAAGATCCTCCGGATGATCAGCTTTCCGAAAAAGGTGATTGGACTGTTTCCTATCCTTCGGAAGTTTCCGGTTATCAACACGAGATGATATTCAGAACTACTCTGAACGCAGTCATTCACTTAATCCCTAACTTTTGCTTGGATCGCCCTTTTCGGGTTTTCAATCCACCGGGATACCCATTTTTGCCTAATGTAGCACCTCAAATTTGCACCTCCCATTTGTACATTCATTTCATTTTTTAGGTCATTAACATTGCATTGTCATTGCATCTCATGTTATATCTCATCAGTCAAGACTGGTCAGGAGATTCAAATGTGCAAGAGAGCAAGAGCATTTTTCATGAGATAAAAGCCCTAGGGTGGTTCCAATGAGTTTACATGACCCAAGGATCACTTTGAAGCAACTTGGCCAAGTGGTGAAGGCTCAGAACTCATCAGTGCATGTGCAAGTCATCTGAGGCCCATAAAAGTCAACTGCAAGTCAACTGTAAAGTCAACTGTGGATTTGGAGGTGGGAAGTGATTAGAGATGCTTCATTCATGTTCAAACAAGTCTTATTTGACATTTCAAAAACTCACATTGAAGAATTTGAAGTCAGGTCAAGAATTTCCCAAAATAGCAAGTGACCTATAATTTGAAATTTCCAAAAATGGAAAGGTTTTGGACCAACTTCAACTCAATTTTACATCATCAAGAAAGCTTCAAATGAAATTTTGTCCAACATGAAAGTTGAAGATCTTTCTCTCCCATTTCCAAAAAGTCCAATATCATGGATTTGTGATGTGTGGTTAAGGAGATATGATCCAATCATGGTAAAGTGTGCTTAAAAATTCAAATGGGCATTAACTTTTGAACCAAGGCTCCAATTTTGGTGGTTCTTTTTGCATTTTGTTCATCATGACATGCACTTTCCAAAATATCCATTACATGGCATGAATTTCACTTGCATGATCATGTACTCACTCATGAAGTTTTGTGAAGGAAATTTCGTAAAATCAATTTGGATGATTTTATGCATGAAATACCAATCCTAAAGCTTGCATGGGCCTTGTTTAAGTGGTTTTGGATCAGAGTTGAGCACTGTTCACGTGGCTACCTCATGCATGGGGGTGAAAATCTAATTTTGTACATACACCTCATAAGTTGCTAATCTCAATTGCATTTGGCTTAAACAGGTTTTCAGCATGATTAGCATGGCATATATAAGGTTAAACATAACTGCTTTCATCATTAACAACAGTTTTCAGATCTAGATTCAAAAATCATCCAAATTTTTCTCTCAAAAATATTTTGCAATTCTTCACACAAAAGACATTTCTATTGATGGATTCATGATGAGGAAGCATTTCTGAGCAAGTTTGAACGTGGAATTGGAGCAAATCGTGCCATACTTGGACCATACTCGAAGCTTGAAGGATCAATGGAATTTTCAAAATCTACTGGATTCACGTGCATTTGAGCTTCAATTTCTCCATTAATCATCTCATTAAGCATCATAGGGGAGCTTTGGACCATTACAAGCCTTGGATAGCACGATTTCAGCTTGCTGCTCTTCAAGAGGTCATGATTTGAGCCTTTTAATTTTGAAATTCATTATGATATTCATGTAGATCTTCGATTGGTGATGATTTTGGTATAAAATTTGAGTGAAATGGTGCATTATACATGAAGTTATGCATGATTAAAGTTTTGATGTCATTTCTTATTTTCTTCGATTTGATCTTGCTGTGATGAATTATGTGTAAATGTTTGTTGATCTTTGATATGCATGAGATGATGAATCGATTGATGTAATTAGTTTGGATTTCTGGTATTTTTTTCTGGAAAAGTGTATGAACATCATGTACTGTTCATCTTCTTCGTGAGGAAGAAGATGATGTTCATCTTTTAGCAACGGTTTCCAGCTTTGGCCACGCTTTCTGGTTCACTTGCCACGCTGTGCTAGGGCTTAAGCCTGATTGGTCCATGTGTTTGCATGCTCAGCATTTTCATTGGCTCATATTGCTTTGACTCATACACGCAAGCGCTGACTGGCCACCTCATTAAATGAAACGGTGCGTTTCATGCACCAGGAGCGCGCTAATTCAAATCCTCATCGGGTTCGATACTGGCTGGGCGTACTTTTTCAAATGCTTCATGTTTTTTACATATTCCCTCCATTTTCATGCCTTGGTTCATGTTTTGATTTCAATTTTTTCCCAAACTTCAAAAAATCATATAAAATAGAAAATTAATCCAATTTCATCCCAATTTTTTGCAAAATGCTCCTTATTCTGTCTAGTTTTTTATGATCATTAATTGGAAAATTGTGCACGGCTGGATTTTATTTGGTGCTAGGTTATGTGACCATGTATCCATTTTTGACCTTGCCTTGCTTATCTTATTGTGAAATGCTTGTTTCTTATCCAATGAACTTGAAAGTTTGCATACTAATTCTAGACATATCGAGGGACATTTTGGCTTTGGTTTGATATTTTTCTCATGTGCCATTTTTGTTTTGTGCTTGTGCTAACTTGGTGTGACAATTTGTGTCACACATTTGGTTGTTTAACTTGCACAATGTGATTGCCATGCCAAATGATCTCCAATGCTTCTGATTTTTTGTGTGATGGATGTTGTGGATGTCTTGATTGCTCATGAATTTTTCCAGATTTATTTGAATCATTTCTGTTTTGATTGAGAATTTTCATTCATGTTGATCATTTGGATGCCTTGAATTGGTCTTTGACTTATCTTGCACATGAAATGGACTTGCTTATTGATTATGATTTGGTTCTTTTTAGGACTTATTCTTGAGTGATTAAACATGCTTTGTGTTGAGTTTGAAGTTCTGTTTTGACTTTTGATCCTCTTTTGACCCTAGGCTTTGACCTAGTGGTTTGTTACTTACCATTTGAGTTGTGATTTCAGGTTCAAGTGTGCATCTCCATGATTGATGTTGCTCCTTCATTTGAGCTTGATTATTGGTTGTTGTTGGCTAACATCTACTTGTTTTGTAGGCTTTGATGACATTTCATTTGTGTTTGCTTATGGCTTACTCCTTGTTGTCTGATGATGATTGGGTTGTCTGTTTGAATATTGACTGTTGATTGTTTGTCTGGATTTTGTACTGATTGGTTTAGATGTTTCCACAGGTACCTAAGTTGCTTTAAGTTCTTTTGAACTTTGCTTGGCTAGCTTGTGGTTTGCATACCACTGAGGTATAATCTCTTGACTTCATGTAGTCTGGAAGACCTACTGTTATTGGTAGGCACCTGTCTGAAGCCCTCCTTAAGAGGCAATGTTTGTGGATGTTTAATTTTGTGCCAAGCAGGTAAAGACCTCTTAAGAGGCAATTGGCAGATAAAAGGGATGTGCAATCCATCCCCTGCTATTCAGTTGTGTCATTCACTTTGCTCACACACCATGTGTTGATGCATCTTGAGTAAGAACCCAAGATCTTGTTGTGTCAGTCATCTGTGGAGAAGAGTTCCTACATTCTGAACTCCCACACTTTCTATTTGAGCCAAGCTCTCCCAGGCCAGGGATAAGAGCTGTGAGGTCTTACCCTCACTTCCCATTTCATCTGCTTCACCCTAACTCTCAATGTTAGGGTTAAGAGCTAAAAACACCCCATTCCAGTTGGCTTGTTTTTACAGCCTAGCCTTGTATGAGCCCAATTGTTTGCATATAGTGTGTGTGCTTGCTTTATTGTGCTTGTATGTGTTTGACCGTGCTGTTTAAGTTAGTTTGCTTCCTGTGCAAGTTAGGATAGAGACCTCAACATAGGGATCGTATGCATGACAACTTCTAGGCTCGAGTCGTAGTCTCCCTAGTAGCTTGTTATCTCCCTTGTCTCTGGTTAGGATAGAAGTTCTTTCCCTGTTAAGGGGAACTACGTCGCCCTGATCCTCATACCAGATGAGGTACGTAGGCAGGAGATGAGCTGATCTCTCCGGGAGCCCTTTGTCTTTTTCACCCCTTTGTGTGTGTTGGAGTTTGACATAAGTCCAGCGATTGGCAGTTGGTTTCCTGTATCTTGTTTGTGTGGAGTCTGACATAAGTCCAGCGATTGGCAGTTGGTTTCCTGTGTGTGTTTGTCGGTTCGGAGTCTGATGTAAGTCCAGCGATTGGCATTCGGTTTCCAGGTTTGCCTGTTTGTGTGGAGTCTGACATAAGTCCAGCGATTGGCAGTCGGTGTCCTGTTTGTGTTTTGTTTAGCGTGCGTTAGCCGAGCTACGAGTGTTCTGATTCTTCTCTGATTAGAGAAGATACGTATGCATAGGATGCGACATCCTAGCGAGCACGTTTCCCCTGTCCCGAACTACGTCGACTCTGATGTCTGTGCTTGACAGGCTACGTAGGCCCAGGATGCGACATCCTGCCGAGTCCGTTTCTTCCGTCTTTCTGTGTTTCCTTCCAGCCTTGTGCAGTTTGTGAGTAGTTTCTAGCAACCTTTCTTCTATTCTTTCTGAGCGTGGATCCCGTCGAGTACGACGGATGCGTAGGGGTGATAATACCTTCCCTTCGCATAACCGACTCCCGATCCCATCGATCTCCGGTCGCGAGACCATGTCCTTTCCAGGTTTACTTCGAGCGTTTCCTTTCCCTCCTTTGGGATAAATAACGCACGGTGGCGGCTCTGTTGTTTCTTTTTCCCACCGGTTTTTCGCGTAATGCGACAGCTGGCGACTCTGCTGGGGACTGAAGAGAAGTTGACCTCCTGCTGGTCCATCTTCCCTAAGCGAGTCACTCCTAGCGCTCTGTAGGATAGGGTTTGGTTGCTTTTATTGCTTTATTTATTGCATTTATGATTATTATGTTGTATATATGTGCATTATGTGTTTGCATGCATCATATTTTCATCTGTGCTGGCTGCGTGTTTGTCTCTCTGTGGGGTGGGAGTTACAAGAGGTAAAAGGCCTAATACCCAGGCCATGAGCGAACTTTAAGACACCTAGGATTAGAGTGATTCATGGGAAGCGGGTGGTATTGCGCCACTTAGCGGAACATGATATCACAAGCAGTTCAGACTCTGATGGGGTATTATCGTTACATACATCTGGTATGTACATGATGATATTCTATGAAAGAGTTGCTTTTCCTGCATTTCTCTCGACTTTACCCTGGCCTAGATGACACCCGTGAGTGGGGAGGGAATTGAATCATTACAGGTACCGTTGGTGACTTGTTGGTGACTATTGATCAGTTGGTGACTATTGATCTGTTGGTGACTTTTGGTTCCTGTTGGTGACTTGGTTCCGAGATATATGGGTCTCAGATGACTTTGGGTCTCAGATGACTTTGTGGTTCCGAATACAAGCCGAAGCTTCGAACCTGTGCTCCGTAACACACAGCCAACCAGTCGTGTTTGCATCATTTGCATCATAGCATATTTACTTTCAAAAAATAATGCAATAAAAAAAAGAAAAGAAAAGAAAAGAAAAAAAGCTAATCTCCTCATGCATATCATTTCTCAGGTTCATTCGGGAGTCTATTCACTGTGAGAGATGGCATCCGTTCCAGAGTTGAAGAGGAAGACGTGCACCTACAGTTTTCACCGTGAGCCATTGACATCTTTGATAGAGCTGAGCAATCTTGTGACCGGCGGTAATCAGAAGGTGTTTGTTGATCAATATGGGGATTTGTTGACACTGTTGAAGATGGTGGTAGATCCAGTACCATTGCAGACTCTCCTACAGTTTTATGATCCAGAGCTCCGTTGCTTCACTTTCCAGGATTATCAGTTAGCACCCACTCTTGAGGAGTACTCCATTCTGATGAATGTCCCGATCAAGTACCAAGTGCCTTTCTTGGATGTTCCAAAGGAGGAGGATTTCAGGGTTGTTGCCAGATCTCTTTATTTGAGTATCAAAGAAGTGAGTGACAATTGGAAGTCAAATGGTGATGTGGTGGGGTTGCCTTTGAAGTACTTAGTGAGGATGGCTAAAGAAGAAGCAAAGAAGGGAAATTGGGAAGCTTTTCATGCTCAGTTGGCTATTATGATTTATGGGATTGTGTTGTTCCCGAGTATGCCTAATTTTGTGGACTTTGCTGCTATCACTATCTTCATCAGAGGAAATCTGGTTCCTACCTTGTTAGCTGACACTTACTATGCTATACACAGCAAGCATGGTAAGGGTGGGGCTATCAGATGATGTCTCCCTTTACTACTCAGATGGTTCTTGTCTCTTCTGCCAACCTGTGGACCTTTTGTGGATACTCAGAGCACTCATAAGTGGACTCAGAGGATTATGTCTCTTACATCCTATGACATCAGGTGGCAATCTTACCGGATGGATGTGCGTAATGTTATCATGAGTTGTGGAGAGTTTCGTAACGTGCCACTCGTAGGGACTAAGGGTTGCATCAATTATAACCCGGTTTTTTCTCTTCGCCAGTTGGGGTTTGTGATGAATGGAAGACCACTAGATGCTGAGATAGCTGAAAGTGTGTATTTTGAGAAGCGGAGTGACCCGGCTAGATTGGAGCAAGTAGGAAGGGCTTGGAAGACTATTGGTGTCAAGGATGGAGCTGTGTTAGGGAAGAAGTTTGCCATTGCTATGCCTGATTACATTGATTGGGTCAAGAAGAGAGTGGAGACTTTGTTGTTACCCTATGATAGGATGGAGTCATTGCAAGAGCAACCGCCTTTGATCCTTGCTAAGAGTGTGCCTGCTGAGCACTACAAACAAGCCTTGATGGAGAATCGTCGGTTGAAGGAGAAGGAACAAGATACCCAGATGGAGCTTTACAAAGCCAAAGCTGATAGGTTGAACTTGGCTCACAAGCTCAAAGGAGTGCAAGGTGAAGATGCTAGCAGATTGAGAAGCAAGAAGAGGTCTTATGAGGAGATAGAAGCAATGTTGGATGGAGAACACCGTGAGCGTCTAAGGTTGCAAAGAGCGGAAGCCAACTACCAGAAGAAGATAAGAGACCTGGAAAAACAGCTTAGAGACAAAGACATCCAATTGAAGAAGGAGGTAGACTTGAGACATGCATCAGAGAACCAGCTTGGAGGAGAAGTTGTAGAGCTCAGAAGACAACTGAAGGAGAAGATCACCCCTCTGCCTGATTGTTCAGAGTGCGACCGTTTGATTGATCAATGCCAGTATCTGAAGACTCTCATTCCTGGAGGACATCTTTCTTAGCTTGTATCTGTTGTTTATTTTGAGAATCACCTCCAGGCTTGTTGGATGGGATTCCTTGTACTCTTATCATTTGGATTTTTGCTTGAATATTGTTGTATGATCCTTGTACTCACATCTATAGAGGAGGTTGTTGATGTTTCACCTTATGCTCATTATCTCATTGTTGCAGGTTGCCATCTTTTGAAAGATGAATTAGGCTCTTGAATGCCTGAGAAATGAACATATCATGTGCATCATACGCATCATAAGCATCATACACATATCATGTTGCATTACAGGTGTTCTTGATCGAGACTTCTCATTCTGGTTCCTGTTTCAGGCAGGATTGCTGATCAACGACCACACCGCTACTCTACGAGGTTGAATCAACAGAGGAATATGGATCAAGTGCAAGCTGAGTTAGCAGAGATGAGGGCTAACATGGCCCAGTTCATGCATATGATGCAAGGGGTTGCGCAAGGTCAGGAAGAACTTCGAGCCCTAGTCCAGAGACAAGAAGCTACAATTCCACTGGTCAACCATGCTTTGCCAGAGGGAGGCCCAGTCAATGACAACGTTACTGCTGCTGTTCCCATCAACAACTATGTCGTGGGTGATGAGTTGAGGGGTATCAGAATCAACGGTCAACCTATTGCTCCAGAGACAGTTAATGCCAGGGTGACTCGTGCTCCAGTCCGTAATCCTGCTCCGTTGGTTGATAGGCAGGAGGACATGTTTACTCTCCTCAGTGAGGATGATGAAGTTGTGGGAAGAACTGACGAAAGGGATAGGAGGGTTGATGCCCTAGCTGAGAAGATTAGAGCCATGGAGTGTCAGAACTCTTTGGGGTTTGATGTTACAAATATGGGTTTGGTGGAAGGACTGAGGATTCCCTATAAGTTCAAGGCGCCATCTTTTGATAAATATAATGGCACTTCTTGTCCTCGCACCCATGTGCAGGCCTATTTCAGAAAGATCTCTGCCTACACAGATGATGAGAAGATGTGGATGTACTTCTTCCAGGATAGCTTGTCTAGAGCTTCCTTGGACTGGTACATGGAGCTGAAAAGAGAATCTATCAGAAGTTGGAGAGATCTGGGGGAAGCCTTCTTGAGGCAATACAAGCACAACATGGATATGGCTCCGAGCCGAACTCAGTTACAGAGCTTATGTCATAAATCTGGAGAGAGTTTCAAAGAGTACGCCCAGAGATGGCGAGAATTAGCTGCAAGGGTGCAACCTCCGATGCTGGAGAAGGAGTTGACCGATATGTTTATTGGGACTTTGCAAGGAGTATTTATGGACCAGATGGGGAGTTACCCATTCGGTAGTTTCTCTGATGTGGTGATTTGTGGAGAAAGGACAGAGAGTCTCATTAAAGCTGGAAAGATTCATGATGCTGGTTCTTCATCTTCGAAGAAGCCATTTTCTGGGGCACCCAGAAGAAGAGAGGGAGAGACCAATGCTGTGCAACACAGAAGAAATATGAATAGCGGACATTACCGTCAGGTTGCTGCTGTAACCATCCCAGCACCTCAACCATGACAACAGCAACAACAGAGAGGACCACCACCACAACAACAACAACGCCAGTTTCAGCCGAGACAGAGAATGCAGGATCGTCGCTTCGATCCGTTACATATGACATATGCTGAGTTGCTGCCAGAATTGCTCAGGTTGGGATTTGTTGAGTTACGCACTATGGGTCCGGTGACGAAGATACCACCTGGGTATGATGCCAACGTCCGTTGTGACTTCCATTCTGGTGCACTGGGGCACCATATTGAGAACTGTCGGGCTTTTCATCATAAGGTCCAGGACTTAATTGACGCCAAAACAATCAATTTTTCTCCTGTGCCTAATGTTGTGAATAACCCTATGCCTCAGCATGGTGCGCATAGGGTGAATAATGTGGAAGGTGAAGAGGCCTTGGATTTGGTAGTTGATGTGGCAGAGGTTCAGACCTCGTTGCTGGTTGTGAAAGAGCGTCTGCTAGATGGGGGAGTATTCCCGGGCTGTGATCAGGGCTGTTCAGATTGTGCAAAATCAGAGAATGGTTGTATGCAGTTGAAGAATGGTATCCAGAGACTGATTGATGAGGGTTGTTTGCAGTTTGCTAAGGCTGTGAAAGATAATGGGGTGGTGTCAACTGTCACTATTTATTTCAAACCGTCCGAGGGACGTGGCCAGAGAACTGTTAATGCACCAGTAACCGTTGGTACTCCTGTTACCATTTCTGCTCCAGTAACTGTCAGTGCTCCCACTACTATTGTTGTGTCTGGTAGAAGGGCTGTTGAGAACAGTAGGGCCGTGCCGTGGAAGTATGATAATGCCTACCGCAGCAACCGAAGGTCAGAAAGTCAGATCCGGCCAGTTGATCAAGCTCCTGTGACCATTAGTGTGCCGGTCAAAGCTCCTGTGACTGTGGGTCCAGTTGTGGACAATGTAGGGGGATCAGGAGGTTTTACAAGGAGTGGTCGTCTGTTTGCACCACAGCCTTTGAGAGACAACAATGCTGAGGCTCTTGCCAAAGCGAAGGGTAAGCAAGCTGTGGTTGAAGAAGAACCTGTACAGAAGGAAGCGCCTGAGGGGTCGTTTGAAAAAGATGTGGAGGAGTTTATGAAGATTATTAAGAAGAGTGACTACAAGATTGTAGATCAGCTGAATCAAACTCCGTCCAAAATCTCTATTCTGTCCCTGTTGTTGTGCTCTGAGGCACATCGTAACACCTTGCTGAAGATGTTGAATCTGGCTTACGTGCCTCAGGAGATCTCTGTCAATCAGTTGGAGGGTGTTATTGCTAATGTGAGAACAAGGCACAGTTTGGGGTTCACAGACCTGGATTTGACGCCGGAAGGTCGCAACCATAACAAAGCCCTGCATATCACCATGGAGTGCAAAGGCGCCGTGTTGTCACATGTGTTGGTAGATACTGGCTCGTCTTTGAATGTGCTGCCCAAGAAGACTTTGAGCAAGATAGATGTTGAAGGGGTTGTCCTCACTCCAAGCGATCTTATTGTTCGTGCTTTTGATGGATCCAAACGGTCTGTTTTTGGTGAAGTCACATTGCCGGTAAAGATTGGCCCGGAGGTGTTCAGTATTGTCTTCTATGTGATGGATATTCAACCAGCATATAGTTGTCTTTTGGGGCGTCCCTGGATACATGGGGCTGGAGCAGTGTCGTCAACTCTCCATCAGAAGCTGAAGTACGTATGGAATGGGCAGATTGTGACTGTGTGCGGCGAGGAGGACATTCTGGTGAGTCATTTATCCTCTTTCAAGTATGTGGAAGTGGATGGCGAGACCCATGAAACTCTATGCCAGGCGTTTGAGACCGTTGCTCTTGAGAGGGTGGCTTTTGCTGAGCAGAAGAAGCCAAGTGCCTCGATTGCATCATACAAGCAGGCTATGGAGGTTGTCAGCTCAGGCAATGCAGAAGGCTGGGGCTAGATGGTGGACCTGCCCGTCAAAGAAGACAAATTCGGTATTGGCTATCAACCTCTGCAGGCAGAGCAGGGTGAGCAGAAAGGGCCGAGTTCCTTTACCAGCGCTGGGCTGATGAATCATGGCGACGTCTTTGCAGCCAGTAGTGAAGACGAGGACAGTGATTGTGATCTGAACAACTGGGTTCGACCGTGTGCACCAGGGGAGTCGATCAACAATTGGACAGCTGAAGAAGTGGTCCAAGTTACTCTTCAAACAGAGTAATTTTCTTTTGTTTTTCATTTTGCACAAAACCCTACGTTCTGCCCAAGGCGTAGTGGTTCATTGTAGGGCCTCATCATGTTTTTCAATGATATCATTAATAAAGGACGTTTTGCAAACAATTTTGTGAGCCCTGTCTTTCTGATTTTGTTTTTCATTTTTCAAAACAATAAAAATGGCAATGTTTTTGTTTTTGTGACTTTTTTGAACTTTTTTTTTTCTAAAATAAAGCATTAAACATGCAGAATCGATCTTGCGGACTCCACTATAAACAATTCTGCTATGGCTCAGTATGATTTCAATGATCCCATCTACCAAGCTGAAGAGGAGAGTGAGGAAGATTGTGAACTCCCCAAGGAACTGGTCAGATTATTGAAGCAGGAGGAAAGGGTCATCCAACCTCATCAGGGAGAGTTGGAGATTATTAACCTGGGTACTGAGGACGCCAGAAGAGAGATCAAGATCGGGGCTACTTTGAAGGAAGATGTCAAGAGAAGGTTGATTGAAATGTTGAGAGAATATGTGGAGATATTCGCCTGGTCGTATCAAGATATGCCTGGGTTGGATACAGATATTGTGGTGCATAGGCTACCTCTCAGAGAAGATTGTCCTTCAGTCAAGCAGAAGCTGCGCAGAACTAGTCCTGATATGGCTGTCAAGATCAAGGAAGAGGTTTAGAAGCAGTTGGATGCGGGTTTTCTGTCAGTTACTACTTATCCCTCGTGGGTGGCCAACATCGTTCCCGTGCCAAAGAAGGATGGCAAAGTCAGGATGTGTGTCGATTACCGAGACTTAAACAGAGCTAGTCTGAAAGATGACTTCCCATTACCTCACATTGATGTATTGGTCGATAACACTGCTCAATCCTCGGTTTTCTCTTTCATGGATGGTTTTTATGGCTATAATCAGATCAAGATGGCGCCAGAGGACATGGAAAAGACGACATTCATTACACCTTGGGGCACGTTCTGCTATAAGGTGATGCCATTTGGGCTGAAGAATGCCGGTGCTACCTATCAGAGGGCTATGACGACTCTCTTTCATGGCATGATGCACAAAGAGATTGAAGTGTACGTGGATGATATGATTGCGAAGTCGCAGACAGAAGAGGAGCACCTGGTAAACTTGCAGAAGTTGTTTGAAAGGCTGAGAAAGTTCAAACTGAGGCTGAATCCGAACAAGTGTATGTTTGGTGTGAGATCCGTTAAGCTGTTGGGTTTCATTGTCAGTGAGAAAGGGATTGAGGTTGATCCAGCGAAAGTCAAAGCTATTCAAGAGATGCCTAAACCAAAAACTGAAAAGCAGGTTCGTGGGTTTTTAGGGAGATTGAACTACATTGCACGGTTTGTATCTCACCTAACTGCCACGTGTGAACCGATATTCAAATTGCTAAGAAAGAATCAAGCAATCAGGTGGAATGATGATTGTCAAAAAGGTTTTGATAAGATAAAAGAATATTTTCAGAAACCTCCAATCCTTATACCTCCAGTTCCTGGGAGGCCTCTGATAATGTACCTGTCAGTGACTGAGAACTCGATGGGGTGTGTATTGGGACAGCATGACGAGTCTGGTCGAAAAGAGCATGCCATATACTACCTTAGCAAAAAGTTTACCGACTATGAAATCAAATATTTGCATCTCGAGAAAACTTGTTGTGCTTTGGCCTGGGCTGCTCGCCGATTGAGGCAGTATATGTTGAACCATACTACCTTGTTGATTTCTAAGATGGATCCAGTGAAGTACATCTTTGAGAAGCCGGCTCTCACCGGGCGTGTTGCTCGTTGGCAGATGATTCTAACCGAATATGATATCCAGTACACGTCGCAGAAGGCCATCAAAGGTAGTATTCTGTCAGACTACCTTGCCGAGCAACCGATCGATGATTATCAGCCGATGATGTTTGAATTCCCTGATGAAGACATCATGTATCTGAAGATGAAAGATTGTGAAGAGCCTCTTGTCGAGGAAGGACCGGATCCTGATGACAAGTGGACACTGATGTTTGATGGGGTTGTGAATATGAATGGCAACGGTGTTGGGGCAGTGCTTATTAATCCTAAAGGTGCACATATACCTTTTTCTGCCAGACTGACTTTTGATGTAACCAACAACGAGGCTGAGTATGAGGCTTGTATCATGGGGATAGAAGAAACGATCGATTTAAGAATCAAAACTCTGGACATTTATGGAGATTCCGCTCTAGTGATTAACCAGGTCAATGGAGATTGGAATACTCACCAGCCGCATTTGATTCCTTGTCGAGACTATACCAGAAGGATCCTGACTTTCTTCAAAAAGGTGAAGTTGTATCATGTTCCCCGCGATGAAAATCAGATGGCTGACGCCTTGGCTACTTTGTCTTCTATGATCAAAGTTCATTGGTGGAATCATGTACCACATGTTGCGGTGAATCAACTCGAGAGGCCTGCGTATGTGTTTGCAGCCGAGTCTGTTGTTGATGAGAAGCCGTGGTACCATGATATCAAGAACTTCCTCAAGAGTCAGGAGTATCCTGAAGGAGCGTCAAAGAATGACAAGAAAACCCTGAGAAGGCTAGCTGGAAGCTTTTATTTGAATCAGGATGACGTGTTGTATAAGAGAAACTTTGACATGGTGCTGCTCAGATGCGTGGATAGACACGAAGCAGACATGTTGATGCAAGAAGTGCATGAAGGATCTTTCGGTACCCATGCTGGTGGTCATGCAATGTCCAAGAAATTGTTGAGAGCCGGTTATTATTGGATGACTATGGAATCCGATTGTTTCAAATATGCTCGGAAGTGCCATAAATGTCAGATCTATGCTGATAAGGTGCATGTACCACCAAGCCCTCTGAATGTTATGAATTCGCCTTGGCCATTCGCGATGTGGGGCATTGATATGATTGGAAAGATTGAGCCAACTGCTTCTAATGGACATCGCTTCATCCTGGTTGCGATTGATTACTTCACCAAATGGGTGGAAGCAGCTTCCTATGCCAATGTGACCAAGCAAGTGGTTGCCCGATTCATCAAGAAGGAAATTATATGTCGTTATGGGGTTCCTGAGAGAATCATTACTGATAATGGTTCGAATCTCAATAACAAGATGATGAAGGGGCTTTGTAAAGATTTCAAGATTGAACATCACAATTCTTCTCCTTACAGACCAAAGATGAATGGTGCTGTAGAGGCGGCAAACAAGAATATTAAGAAGATTGTGCAGAAGATGGTCGTGACGTACAAGGATTGGCATGAGATGTTGCCTTTCGCTTTGCATGGGTACCGTACTTCAGTACGTACGTCGACCGGGGAAACCCCTTACTCCCTTGTGTATGGTATGGAGGCAGTCCTACCTGTTGAAATGGAGATTCCTTCTCTGAGGGTCTTGTTGGATGTCAAGCTTGACGAAGCTGAGTGGATTCGAACAAGGTTTAACGAGTTGAGCCTTATCGAAGAGAGGCGGTTAGCAGTTGTGTGCCATGGGCAGTTGTATCAGAGAAGGATGAAGAAGGCCTTTGATCAGAAAGTGCATCCTCGAAGCTATCAGACTGGTGATTTAGTTTTGAAGAGGATCCTTCCTCCCGTACAGATAACAGGGGCAAATGGACTCCTAATTATGAAGGTCCATATGTTGTTAAAAAGGTTTTCTCTGGTGGAGCCTTGATGCTGACAACTATGGATGGTGAAGATTTCCCTTCCCCTGTTAACTCAGATGTAGTCAAAAAATACTTCGCATAAAATGACCCGCTGGACAAAAAGAATAAAAGAGTCCAGGCAAAAAAGGGCATCCCGGCGAACCAAAAAAAAAAGAAAAGGTTCGAGCAAAAGTTAGGGATAAAGAATGAAAAATATGTACACCCGGTAAGTCGAAAACCCGCAAGGGCGGCTTAGGCAAAAATAGGTATCCCGGTGGATTGAAAACCTGAAAGGGCGATCCAGCCAAAAGAGGGATAAAGCGAAGACTACAGTCTGAGTTATCTGTACTTCATCGCGCTTCAGTGTCTACCATCTCGAAGGATGTGATCGGTCCAGTCATTCTTCTCAGAAAGCAAGGAATTTGGGGAGAAAATTGATGATCTGTGAGTCATAACAGAATTGGGAAATAGTGGATGCCGTATTCACATTGCCATTAGGATAGTTTATTTTCCTTTTGTGCGCAATTACCTCTTTCTAGGAATTGCTTCCTGATGTATTTGCCTTTTCAGGCCCATTTTCAATCAATAAAAGTCGTTATTCAGATAAATGGCTCTCTTGTTTTTATCTTTACTGTTTTGTTTGCAAAAACGTCCGAATTTTTTATAAACATTGCATATAAAAACATGAAGGCTAGACAATAACGTGTAGAAAGATAAAACATTTGAAAATCATTTTGAATGTTGAGTACACTTGAGTGTATCTTGTCCATGCAATTCCCTGGGGCACGTTTATCTTGTTGTTTTGCAGGTTATTACCTTTGATTCCTGGCTGAAGCAGATAAGCCACGGATTGTTCAGGGATGTTGTCAGCACTGTCCAGTAGTGTGAAAGGATGTTGTATCCCCAGCAGATGAAGCAAGTTCAGGACTTGTCTCTCCAGCATAGTCGAGATCAGGGATTCCTCAGCAGGATTGAGGATGTTTCCCTAGCAGGCGTGGAAGTGGCCGTTTCCCCAAGCAAGTCTGAAAGTTATTATAACTGTTCTTCCCCGACAGAGACGTCTGTGGATAGTGTGTCCCTCATCAGCAGGTACAAAGGCTATTGTTTCCCCAGCTAGTGTGAAGATTGTTAATCCCCACTGAGTCTGAAGGTTGTCGTATCCCCAGCGGAGGTGCCGGTGAGTGGTTTATTCCTCAGCGGTCGGGTATGAAGTATTGTAATGCCTAGCAGGGTCGTGAGTGCCTTTCCCCATCAGGGTTGTGAATGTTTTCCCCTAGCAGATCTCCCCAACAGAGGTTTGTGTTGATGGTTTTCCCCAGCAAGTTCCCCAAATGGATCAGGTTCGGTGAAAATTATCCCCAGTAGAGTTTATCCTATCTGTGGATTGACCGTTATCCTCAGAAGAGGTGAGCATTGGTTGTTTCCCTAGCGGAGTCCCCGAGTGGATTGGATTCGGTGAAGGTTGTCCCCGGTGGGATCCTTTCTCCAGCAGCAATGCTATTCCCCAGCACGGTTGAGAGGTTGGTGAGTTCCCCATACAGAGTCTCCCCAGTTGAGTTGGTTTCTCTGGCGTCCCCAGAGTATCAGATCAGCAAGGCACACCCAGCAGTGAGGCTCCCCACAGAGTTGGAGATCTATTCATATTGGTGTGCTCAGCAGAGCAATCCGTTTACTCCCCAGCAGGAGTTTTCATCATTTGCATCTTGCATGTAGTAACCATTGCATCCTCAAAGCGCGTAACATTCCCATTCAATATGGAGCATTACGCCATAAAAATTCAAACATATGCATTCATATGTTAAACCTAATCAGACCATATCCCCGGCAGAGGCGGACCATTGTTCAACATCTGTACGACACATTTGCTACAGTTGCTCTTGATAGATAGCATTCAAGAATGGTACCCCAGAGGTTTATTTCCTCACCCGCAGGTGAGAGGAAAGCTTGATTCTCCCCAATGAGATCCCCAGCAAGTGTTTAGCCTTGCCTTGACATATGTAGATGTCATCCCTGTGATACCGGTAAGTGTCATGTCAGCACCCGTGTGTGTTCTTTCTTTGGTGTCGGTAAACACCATTATTTCGGTGTCGGTAAACATCGAGTCTCACCCCAGTCATCGGTAAATGTCTGATCGTCCTTTTTTTGGTGTCGGTAAACACCATTGTTTCGGTGTCGGTCAACATCGAGTCTCACCCCAGTCATCGGTAAATGTCTGATCGTCCTTTGTTTTGGTGTCGGTAAACACCATTGTTTCGGTGTCGATAAACATCGAGTCTCACTCCAGTCATCGATAAATGTCTGATCGTCCTTTTTTTGGTGTCGGTAAACACCATTGTTTCGGTGTCAGTAAACATCGAGTCTCACCCCAGTCATCGGTAAATGTCTGGTCGTCTTTTTTTTGGTGTAGGTAAACATCATCTTTCGATGTCGGTAAACATCGAGTCTTTCTCCCAGTCATCGGTAAATGTATGGTCTTGCTTCACTTCTGTACGCATCATCTTTCAATGTCGGTAAACATTGTCTCCTTCCCCAGTTCATCCGTTGATGTCTGGTCACTTCTACGTTGGTGTCGATAAACGTCGAGCTTCTCCCGTTCGTCCGTTGACATTTGGTCGAGTCTTTCCCAGTTCATCAGTAAATGTCTGGTCACCTCTCCGTTGGTGTCGATAAACGTCGAGCTTCTCCCGTTCGTCCGTTGACGTCTGGTCGAGTCTTTCCCAGTTCATCGGTAAATGTCTGGTCACCTCTCCGTTGGTGTCGATAAATGTTGAGT
Organism: Lathyrus oleraceus; assembly: GCF_024323335.1. Taxonomy (NCBI): domain Eukaryota; kingdom Viridiplantae; phylum Streptophyta; class Magnoliopsida; order Fabales; family Fabaceae; genus Lathyrus; species Lathyrus oleraceus. The sequence continues at coordinate 171,434,813 of NC_066584.1, read as the reverse complement.
TTTTCCCATTCGTCTATTGACGTCTGGTCGAGTCTTTCCCAGTTCATCGATAAATGTCTGGTCACCTCTCCGTTGGTGTCGATAAACGTTGAGTTTTTCCTATTTGTCCGTTGATGTCTAGTTGTATCCTTTCCTAGTTCATCCGTTGATGTCTGGTCACCTCTCTGTTGGTGTCGATAAACGTTGAGTTTTTCCTATTCGTCCGTTGACGTCTAGTTGTATCCTTTCCCAGTTCATCCGTTGATGTCTGGTCACCTCTCCGTTGGTATTGGTAAACGTTGAGTTTTTCCCATTCGTCCGTTGACGTCTGGATGTATCCTTTTCCATTCATCTTTCGATGTCTGGACGTGGTTCCTTCCTTTGATAAAAAATAAAAATCCCCAGTGGAGTCGTTGGTAGACGTCTTGTCTGGTCCAGTGGTAAATATCAGATCCCAGTGGAAGTTGCCATTGGTGAACTTTCTGTTCTTGGATCCCCGCAGAGTGCAAATTTCTACGGTTCTTTGGTATTCAATCCCTGTTTACCTCGAAGGTCTGATAGTCGTTGCTCTCATTCGTTCAGGTTCCCAGTTGATTGAATAAGGGCAGCTGTAGCACCTCAAATTTGCACCTCCCATTTGTACATTCATTTCATTTTTTAGGTCATTAACATTGCATTGTCATTGCATCTCATGTTATATCTCATCAGTCAAGACTAGTCAGGAGATTCAAATGTGCAAGAGAGCAAGAGCATTTTTCATGAGATCAAAGCCCTAGGGTGGTTCCAATGAGCTTACATGACCCAAGGATCACTTTGAAGCAACTTGGCCAAGTGGTGAAGGCTCAGAACTCATCAGTGCATGTGCAAGTCATCTGAGGCCCATAAAAGTCAACTACAAGTCAACTGCAAAGTCAACTGTGGATTTGGAGGTGGGAAGTGATTAGAGATGCTTCATTAATGTTTAAACAAGTCTCATTTGACATTTTAAACACTCACATTGAAGAATTTGAAGTCAGGTCAAGAATTTCCCAAAATAGCAAGTGACCTATAATTTGAAATTTCCAAAAATGGAAAGGTTTTAGACCAACTTCAACTCAATTTTACATCATCAAGAAAGCTTCAAATGAAATTTTGTCCAACATGAAAGTTGAAGATCCTTCTCTCCCATTTCCAAAAGGTCTAAGATCATGGGTTTATGATGTTTGGTTAAGGAGATATGATCCAATCATGGCAAAGTGTGCTTAAAAATTCAAATGGGCATAACTTTTAAACCAAGGCTCCAATTTTGGTGGTTCTTTTTGCATTTTGTTCATCATGACATGCACTTTCCAAAATATCCATTACATGGCATGAATTTCACTTGCATGATCATGTGCTCACTCATGAAGTTTTGTGAAGGAAATTTCATAAAATCAATTTGGATGATTTTATGCATGAAATACCAATCCTAAAGCTTACATGGGCCTTGTTTAAGTGGTTTTGGATCAGAGTTGAGCACTGTTCACGTGGCTACCTCATGCATGGGGGTGAAAATCTAATTTTGTACATACACCTCATAAGTTGCTAATCTCAATTGCATTTGGCTTAAACAGGTTCTCAGCATGATTAGCATGGCATATATAAGGTTAAACATAACTGCTTTCATCATTAACAACAGTTTTCAGATCTAGATTCAAAAATCATCCAAATTTTTCTCTCAAAAATATTTTGCAATTCTTCACACAAAAGACATTTCTATTGATGGATTCATGATGAGGAAGCATTTCCGAGCAAGTTTGAACGTGGAATTGGAGCAAATCGTGCCATACTTGGACCATACTCGAAGCTTGAAGGATCAATGGAATTTTCAAAATCTACTGGATTCACGTGCATTTGAGCTTCAATTTCTCCATTAATCATCTCATTAAGCATCATAGGGGAGCTTTGGACCATTACAAGCCGTGGATAGCACAATTTCAGCTTGCTGCTCTTCAAGAGGTCATGATTCGAGCCTTTTAATTTTGAAATTCATTATGATATTCATGTAGATCTTCGATTGGTGATGATTTTGGTATAAAATTTGAGTGAAATGGTGCATTATACATGAAGTTATGCATGATTAAAGTTTTGATGTCATTTCTTATTTTCTTCGATTTGATCTTGCTGTGATGAATTATGTGTAAATGTTTGTTGATCTTTGATGTGCATGAGATGATGAATCGATTGATGTAATTAGTTTGGATTTCTGGTATTTTTTCTGGAAAAGTGTATGAACATCATGTACTGTTCATCTTCTTTGTGAGGAAGAAGATGATGTTCATCTTTTAGCAACGGTTTCCAGCTTTGGCCACGCTTTCTGGTTCACTTGCCACGTTGTGCTAGGGCTTAAGCCTGATTGGTCCATGTGTTTGCATGCTCAGCATTTTCATTGGCTCATATTGCTTTGACTCATACACGCAAGCGCTGACTGGCCACCTCATTAAATGAAACGGTGCGTTTCATGCACCAGGCGCGCGCTAATTCAAATCCTCACCGGGTTCGATACTGGCTGGGCGTACTTTTTCAAATGCTTCATGTTTTTTACATATTCCCTCCATTTTCATGCCTTGGTTCATGTTTTGATTTCAATTTTTTCCCAAACTTCAAAAAATCATATAAAATAGAAAATTAATCCAATTTCATCCCAATTTTTTGCAAAATGCTCCTTATTCTGTCTAGTTTTTTATGATCATTAATTGGAAAATTGTGCACGGCTGGATTTTATTTGGTGCTAGGTTATGTGAGCATGTATCCATTTTTGACCTTGCCTTGCTTATCTTATTGTGAAATGCTTGTTTCTTATCCAATGAACTTGAAACTTTGCATGCTAATTCTAGACATATTGAGGGACATTTTGGCTTTGGTTTGATATTTTTCTCATGTGTCATTTCTGTTTTGTGCTTGTGCTAACTTGGTGTGACAATTTGTGTCACACATTTGGTTGTTTAACTTGCACAATGTGATTGCCATGCCAAATGATCTCCAATGCTTCTGATTTTTTGTGTGATGGATTTTGTTGATGTCTTGATTGCTCATGAATTTTTCCAGAATTATTTGAATCATTTCTGTTTTGATTGAGAATTTTCATTCATGTTGATCATTTGGATGCCTTGAATTGGTCTTTGACTTATCTTGCACATGAAATGGACTTGCTTATTGATTATGATTTGGTCCTTTTTAGGACTTATTCTTGAGTGATTAAACATGCTTTGTGTTGAGTTTGAAGTTCTGTTTTGACTTTTTGATCCTCTTTTGACCCTAGGCTTTGACCTAGTGGTTTGTTACTTACCATTTGAGTTGTGATTTCAGGTTCAAGTGTGCATCTCCATGATTGATGTTGCTCCTTCATTTGAGCTTGATTATTGGTTGTTGTTGGCTAACATCTACTTGTTTTGTAGGCTTTGATGACATTTCATTTGTGTTTGCTTATGGCTTACTCCTTGTTGTCTGATGATGATTGGGTTGTCTGTTTGAATATTGACTGTTGATTGTTTGTCTGGATTTTGTACTGATTGGTTTAGATGTTTCCACAGGTACCTAAGTTGCTTTAAGTTCTTTTGAACTTTGCTTGGATAGCTTGTGGTTTGCATACCACTGAGGTATAATCTCTTGACTTCATGTAGTCTGGAAGACCTACTGTTATTGGTAGGCACCTGTCTGAAGCCCTCCTTAAGAGGCAATGTTTGTGGATGTTTAATTTTGTGCCAAGCAGGTAAAGACCTCTTAAGAGGCAATTGGAAGATAAAAGGGATGTGCAATCCATCCCCTGCTATTCAGTTATGTCATTCACTTTGCTCACACACCATGTGTTGATGCATCTTGAGTAAGAACCCAAGATCTTGTTGTGTCAGTCATCTGTGGAGAAGAGTTCCTACATTCTGAACTCCCACACTTTCTATTTGAGCCAAGCTCTCCCAGGCCAAGGATAAGAGCTGTGAGGTCTTACCCTCACTTCCCATTTCATCTGCTTCACCCTAACTCTCAATGTTAGGGTTAAGAGCTAAAAACACCCCATTCTAGTTGGCTTGTTTTTACAGCCTAGCCTTGTATGAGCCCAATTGTTTGCATATAATGTGTGTGCTTGCTTTATTGTGCTTGTATGTGTTTGACCGTGTTGTTTAAGTTAGCTTGCTTCCTGTGCAAGTTAGGATAGAGACCTCAACATAGGGATCGTATGCATGACAACTTCTAGGCTCGAGTCGTAGTCTCCCTAGTAGCTTGTTATCTCCCTTGTCTCTGGTTAGGATAGAGGTTCTTTCCCTGTTAAGGGGAACTACGTCGCCCTGATCCTCATACCAGATGAGGTACGTAGGCAAAAGATGAGCTGATCTCTCCAGGCGCCCTTTGTCTTTTTCACCCCTTTGTGTGTGTTGGAGTCTGACATAAGTCCAGCGATTGGCAGTTGGTTTCCTGTGTCTTGTTTGTGTGGAGTCTGACATAAGTACAGCGATTGGCAGTTGGTTTCCTGTGTGTGTTTGTCGGTTCGGAGTCTGATGTAAGTCCAGCGATTGGCATTCGGTTTCCAGGTTTTCCTGTTTGTGTGGAGTCTGACATAAGTCCAGCGATTGGCAGTCGGTTTCCTGTTTGTGTTTTGTTTGGCGTGCGTTAGCCGAGCTACGGGTGCTCTGATTCTTCTCTAATTAGAGAAGATACGTATGCATAGGATGCGACATCCTAGCGAGCACGTTTCCCCTGTCCCGAACTACGTCGACTCTGATGTCTGTGCTTGACAGGCTACGTAGGCCCAGGATGCGACATCCTGCCGAGTCCGTTTCTTCCGTCTTTCTGTGTTTCCTTCCAGCCTTGTGCAGTTTGTGAGCAGTTTCTAGCAACCTTTCTTCTATTCTTTCTGAGCGTGGATCCCGTCGAGTACGACGGATGCGTAGGGGTGCTAATACCTTCCCTTCGCATAACCGACTCCCGATCCCATCGATCTCCGGTCGCGAGACCATGTCCTTTCCAGGTTTACTTCGAGCGTTTCCTTTCTGTCCTTTGGGATAAAAAACGCACGGTGGCGGCTCTGTTGTTTCTTTTTCCTGCCGGTTTTTCGCGTAATGCGACACCTAAGTTGCCTTTTCAGTTTTTCAACTTACCGGGTGTACGATCTTTTCATTTTTAATCCCTAATTTTTGCCCGAACCTTTTCATTTTCTTGGTTCGTCAGGATGCCCATTTTTTGCCTGGACTATTCTTTTTACTGTCCAGCGGGTCTATATTATGCGAAGTATTTTTTAACTGCGTCTGAGTTCACAGGGGAAGTGAAGTTTTCACCATCCATCGTTGCAAGCATTAAGGCCCCACCATCAAAAACCTTGGTGACAATATACGGTCCATCATAGTTAGGAGTCCACTTGCCCCTGTGATCTGTCTGAGGAGGAAGGATCCTTTTCAACACTAAATCTCCGACTTGGAAACATCGAGGATGCACTTTCTGATCAAAGGCTCTCTTCATCTGACTCTGATACAACTGCCCATGACAAATGGCTGCCATTCGCTTCTCTTCGATAAGACTCAACTCATTGAACCTTGTCCGAACCCATTCAGCTTCGTCTAACTTGACATCCAACAAGACTCTTAGAGAAGGAATCTCCACTTCAACAGGTAGGACTGCTTCCATACCATACACAAGGGAGTAAGGGGTTGCCCCGGTCGATGTACGTACTGAAGTACGGTACCCATGCAAGGCGAAGGGTAGCATCTCATGCCAATCTCTGTACGTAACGACCATCTTCTGCACAATCTTCTTTATGTTCTTATTTGCCGCCTCGACAACACCGTTCATCTTAGGGCGGTAAGGGGGAGAATTGTGATGCTGAATGTTGAAGTTCTGAACCAACTCCTTGATCATTTTGTTGTTGAGATTAGAACCATTATCAGTAATGATTCTTTCGGGAATCCCATAGCGACAAATGATTTCTTTCTTGATGAAACGGGAAACCACATGTCTGGTGACATTCGCGAACGATGCTGCTTCGACCCACTTGGTGAAATAGTCGATGGCAACAAGGATGAAGCGATGCCCATTGGAGGCGGTCGGCTCAACCTTTCGAATCATATCGATGCCCCACATAGCAAAAGGCCACGGCGAAGACATCACATTCAAAGGATTTGGCGGCACATGTACCTTATCAGCATAAATCTGGCATTTATGACACTTCCGAGCATATTTGAAACAATCAGATTCCATGGTCATCCAGTAATATCCCGCTCTCAACAATTTCTTAGCCATCGCATGTCCGCCGGCATGAGTACCGAAGGAGCCTTCATGAACTTCATGCATTAACATGTCTGCTTCGTGTCTATCCACGTATCTAAGCAGAACCATGTCGAAGTTCCTCTTATACAGCACATCGTCTTTGTTCAAGAAGAAACTGCCTGCCAATCTTCTCAAAGTCTTTCTATCATTGTTGGATGCCCCTACAGGGTACTCTTGATTTTTCAGAAAGCGCTTGATGTCGTGATACCAGGGCTTGTCGTCAACTACCAGTTCAGCAACAAACACATACGCGGCCCTGTCGAGGCGCATCACATCGATCCTGGGAGCGTGGTTCCACCGAATCACGTTGATCATGGAGGATAGAGTAGCAAGAGCATCTGCCATCTGGTTTTCGTCACGAGGTATATGATACAACTTTACTGTCGTGAAGAAAGTCAACAGTCTTCTCGTGTAATCTCTGTAAGGGACCAGATTGGGCTGGAGGGTGTTCCAATCACCATTCACTTGATTGATCACTAGAGCTGAATCTCCGAAGATGTCCAAAGTCTTGATTCTCAAGTCAATGGCTTTCTCAATACCCAAGATACAGGCTTCATACTCAGCTTCATTATTTGTGCACTCAAAAGTCAGATGAGCGGTGAAAGGCATGTGGGCATCTTTTGGAGTAGTGATGACAGCACCAATTCCACTTCCTCTGGCATTGACAGCCCCATCAAACAACAAAGTCCACTTTTCGTCTGGATCAGGTCCCTCCTCGCAGTCTTTCATCTTGAGGAACATGATGTCTTCATCTGGAAAATCAAACTTCATCGACTCGTAATCTTCAACCGGCTGTTGAGCAAGATAGTCTGACAGAATACTCCCCTTGATGGCTTTCTGGGATGTATACTGGATATCGTACTCTGTCAGTACCATTTTCCAACGAGCAACCCTTCTGGTGAGAGTTGGCTTCTCAAATATATACTTGACTGGATCCATCTTGAAGATCAGTAAGGTTGTGTGAGACAGCATGTATTGTCTCAAACGCTTAGCAGCCCATGCAAGTGCACAACATGTCTTTTCAAGCATCGAGTATCTCGACTCGCAATATATGAATTTCTTACTCAGGTAGTAGATGGCATGCTCTTTCCTACCTGTCTCGTCGTGTTGACCGAGAACACAACCCATGGAATTGTCTAGTACTGTCAAATACATAATCAACGGTCTCCCTGGGACCGGAGGCATAAGGATAGGAGGATTCTGTAAATACTCTTTTATCTTCTCGAAAGCCCTTTGGCAATCATCATTCCACCTGATGGCCTGATCTTTTCTCAACAATTTGAAAATTGGCTCACACGTGGCTGTTAGGTGAGAGATGAACCTTGCAATGTAGTTCATGTAGAAGAATTGCCGAAGGCGCAGCGGAATTTAAAAATTTCTCCATTTAGTGATCCTTACGAATGGGCATGATCAGTGATAGAATCGTTACCTCTTGTGGCGATTCAAACCTTTGGTGCAGATCTCTGATAATGATCAACACCTTTGATACAGATCCACGGGGCGATCACGAACGTTGAATGATGACAACGTCTCTACTCAGTCCACACGAACGGATTCCTTCAATCGCAGTGCTAGCTGTTATGAATGAAGGCTTTGAGTGAGAGAAAGAGGGAAACAAAATTCCAAGTCTCTACTTGAATTTCTGTCTGAGTGGATTGGAGTGGAGTGACAATGCTTCTACCCAAGGGGTTCTATTTATAGAACCACTTGTGTGGGCTTCAAGCTAAAAAGCCCACTTAAGTGTATTTTGCCCATATCTCATAATATGCCAAAATCACTTAAGTATTTGGTACCTTACCATATTTCGTTTCCACTTAAGTGCACCGTACCTTACGGTGTTCCTTAGTTACTCTATTTCTCATCAATCCGTCCTTTGTGTGTGACCCTATAGGTTTTCGCGGCGTTGGCAATTATATTAAATCACGCATTTAACATAATAAATAGTGAGCGGTATCTAGCAACACATCACTGCTACCCAAGTCACGAAAATGTCGTGTGATCTGACAAAACCTCCTGTGATAATAATTATGTGTATAATTACCCCTTTGCCCTTATGTCTATATTGAACACAAGGTATAGACCGTGTCATCCTTGTCCAGTTCAATATTGGGCCCATAGACATTTATCCTGTTACGCAGGATGGGCAAATTCCATCTAGGACACTCATGTCCCTCAGCATGCTTTGTGGAGTACCCATCAACTGTCTTTATGGTTATCCAGTTACGAACAATGTTGGATCAGCAACAAAGCACTCGACTCTACATCTAGGATCCATAGTGGTTTCAGGTCGAAGAGTGGTATACACTATTATCACCATGAGAATAACTTATGACACTTTGCATAACTTTCTATATAGTATTCTCATAGTGGGTCAATCCGGTATAAATATTACTCTTAATATTCATACCTATGTTTAAGACTTGATAACTCCTTATCCATGATCCATGAGATGTGATCATCAGTCTACAAACATAATAGTCTTAATGCTTTAATGTTATCCCACTTCACACTAAAGCTCGACTACGGATACTTTAAGAATAGTGTCCTTATGTTTAATGTGTTCTCATGATTAAGTCACACTTAATACATTAAATGGACTATCTATTCCAGGGACTTTATTAATCAACCATAATAAAGAAAATGCCTTTAAATAATTCGATACAAGTACCAAAAGCATTGGCCTCTAGGGCTTACACCAACAGTTCAACCTTCCTAAGAAACCACAAACTTGTTTCTCTGTTCTTGGCTCAGGCATTTCCTGTATCGCTTTCACTTTGGCCGGAACCACCTCAATCCCTTTTTCACTAACAATAAAACTCAGTAGTTTTCCAGATCTCACCCCAAAAGTACACTTGTTCGGATTAAGCCTCAGCTTGAATTTTCTCAAACGCTCAAACAATTTCTGCAAATTCACCAAATGTTCTTCTTCCGTCTGAGATTTGGCAATCATATCATCAACATAAACCTCGATTTCATGATGAATCATATCATGGAAAAGAGTCACCATCGCTCGTTTATATGTTGCTCCGGCATTTTTCAGACCAAACGGCATCACCTTGTAGCAGAAGGTGCCCCATGGGGTTATGAATGTTGTCTTCTCCATGTCTTCTGGTGCCATCTTAATTTGATTATAGCCAGAAAAGCCATCCATGAAGGAGAATACCGATAACTGAGTTGTGTTATCCACCAAAACGTCGATGTGAGGTAATGGGAAATCATCTTTAGGACTAGCTCTGTTCAGATCCCGGTAGTCAACACACATCCGTACCTTTCCATCCTTCTTAGGTACTGGAACGATATTTGCAACCCATGGCGGATAATTTGTGACTGCTAGAAACCCTGCATCCAATTGTTTTTGCACTTCTTCCTTTATCTTGACAGCCATCTCTGGTCTTGTTCTTCTGAGCTTCTGCTTGACCGGAGGATAACCTTCTTTGAGAGGCAAACGGTGTACCACAATATCTGTGTCAAGCCCGGGCATGTCCTGATAAGACCAGGCGAAGATGTCAACATACTCTTGCAGCAATTCAATCAGCCCCTTCTTCATATTATCTTCCAAAGCAGCCCCTATCTTGATTTCTCTCTTGGCGTCCTCGGTGCCGAGATTAATCACTTCAACAGACTCTTGATGCGGTTGAATGACCCTTTCCTCCTGTTTTAATAACCTGGTAAGTTTTTCAGGGAGTTCACAGTCTTCATCACCCTCTTCTTCAGCTTGAAAGATTGGATTTTCAAAGTCGAAGCGAGCCATAGCAGAACCGTTATCAATAGGATCCAGTGACGTGCATCTGCGTGAGTGATGGTATGTGCTTGTGAGTGTGAACAAGAAGTGAAAACTAAACAAAACATTGCCAAATACATTTTTTGATTTTGAAAACTATAAAAAATAGAAAGACAGTGAGCAAAACATTTGAATGCAAAAAGACGTCCTTTATTTATGATAAAAAATGCAGGTATCCACATAGATGAGCCCTACAATGAGTCATTACGCCATGGGCAGAACGTAAGACTTGGATATGCATGAATAAACACAGAAAATTACTCCTCCAGAAAAGTGACTTGGACAATCTCCTCAGAAGACCAATTGTTGATGACTTCACCCGGGATCCTCGGACGCACCCGGTTATCGATGTCGCAATCACTATCCCCATCTTCATCGTTGACCGCAGAGACCTGGCCATATGATTTGGCTTCTCCTTCAACCATGTTAACATTTGCTCCACCATGCTGCGGCATGGGATTGTTGACAACGTTAGGAACCGACGCAAAGTTAATGGCCTTTGAATCAATAAGGTCCTGAACTACGTGCTTAAAAGCTTTGCAGTTCTCAATAGTGTGGCCAGGTGCCCCAGAGTGGAAGCTACACCTAGCGTTGGCGTCGTAACCCATCGGAAGTCTACCAACGGGAGGAGCCAGAGTGCGTAACTGCATAAGTTGTAGTTGTTGAAGACTAGAAAGCAACTGAGCGTACGATATTGGAAGAGTGTCGAAATGTCGGTCCATCGTCCTTGGCCTCTGTTGATAAGCGGGTCTGTTACCCGATTGTTGTGGTGGTAGTGGTGCTGCAGCTGAAATGGTCACGGCCGCAACGTACGGTTGTTGATGATAGCTATGAAAGTTATTCCTCCGGTTAGCCCTGTTCTGATAAGAAGATATGGCACTTGCATCCCCTTCTCTCCTCTTCTGTCCCTGAATGAACGGCTTATTCACCCCTGATGAAGATCCATCTCCGCTCTGGGTCTTGTATGTCTTCAGGTAATTCTCCACCCTCTCTCCGGTAGAGACTACATCAGCAAAGTTGGAGGCATTGCAACCCACCAGGCGCTCCAAGTAAGGTCCTGGAAGAGTGTTCATGAACATGTTAGTCATTTCCTTCTCCAACATAGGAGGTTGAACACGAGAAGCTGTCTCTCTCCAGCGTTGAGCGTATTCCCTGAAGCACTCATTGTTTTTAAGAGACAGGTTCTGAAGTTGAGTTCTGTCAGGAGCCATGTCTGCATTATACTGATATTGTTTCACGAAAGCCTCGGCCAAATCCCTCCAGCAGCGGATGTGGGCTCTGTCCAGCCTCATATACCATTCCAGGGATGCCCCAGCTAGGCTATCTTGGAAAAAGTACATAAGTAGCTTTTCATCATCGGAGTATGCAACCATCTTTCGAAAGTAGGCTTGCACATGGGTCTTCGGGAAAGAGTTGCCACTGTATTTGTAAAATATCGGGACCTTGAATTTCGGTGGCACCCTCACGCCTGGGACCAATCCCGAGTCAACAACGTCTACTCCCAGAGGATTCTGTCCTTCTACTGCCTTCAGCCTCTCTTCCAGTCTCCGAAACACAGGGTCCATACCATGACTCATACCAAAGTCTTCCTGAAGCAAGGGGAACTGATCCTCCTGGTCATCATGGACGGGTTGCTGATCGGAGATGACATGTAGGATCGGGGTAGGCCCCGGTCCACTGGGTTTGTTAACCTCTCCAACTGGAGGGTCAGTCAACGTCTCTGGTTGAATAGTGGCGGGATTCCTCTGCATCATCTGCCTGAGCTCTTGCTGTCCCTGAGCCACCCCCTGAACCACATCCATGAATTGGTTCATGCGGATCTTCATCTCGGCGAACTCTGCTTGTAGGCTTTCCATTGCTCTCTGGTGGTTTCTGCGGGTACCGTACCGGTGAATGCCTGAGTCAGTTATCCTGCTAGTGGAACACCAAACAACTGAGAACATTGCGGCAGTACCTGTTATGTAAGACATGCTAATGAATATGCAAATGCAATGACATGTTTATCAGTTCCAAAGGTATTCTACCCCCTTGATTCCAGTCTCTCATCAGATAAAATATCCCTTTTAAAAAGTACCAGAAAAACCCCGACTAGAATCAAGAAGAAGATATAAACCCCACAGAAATGGATAAACATGTGTTAAATGATATGAATGCAAATGATGTGATGCAATGCAGTGACATGCAAATCAAGGTTGCTGTATCTGCTTGAATATCTGTTGGGTTGCACTGTCTGAAGAGAAACCCACTGAAGAATGTACTACGAGATCAAAACTCTGCTCCAGAAAACCGGGTTGGTTATATATCACGAGGCACAGGATCAGAACTTCAGCATGAATTCTGAACCGGGAACCATAGAACACAGTCACCGACTTAGAACCCATACTTCAGAACCAACGGTCACCAACAAGAACCAAACAAAAGTCACCAACAGGACACAGTCACCAACAAAACGAGTCACCATCAGTACCTGTAAATGATCATTCCCGCCCCACTCACGGGTGTAATCTAGGCCAGGGTAAGGTCAAGAGAAACGCAGGATAAACAATCCTTTCAAGAATATCATCATATGCATACCAGGTGTATGCAACGATAATACCCCATCAGAATCTGAATTGCTCGCGATACCATGTTCCGCTAAGTGGCACCATACCACCCGCTTCCCATGAATCACTATATTCCTAGGTGTCCTAAAGTTCACTCATAGCCTGTGTATTGGGCCTTTTACCTCTTGTGACTCCCACCCAACACTGAAACAGATGCACAACCAGCACAGTATGCATGAGACAGTAAAGCGCACATAGGATGCAATGCAAGCAGATAAGTATGCAAAACAATAAATAAATAACACACAATAGACAATAAACAAACAAACGCTAGGAAAGGCCCACTAGGGAAAAGAATTGTCCCCAACAGGGTCGCCAACTGTCGCAACCTGAAAAAGAATGCGAAAAAAAAACAACCGACGAAAAAAAGAAATGATAGAAGAGTCGCCACCGTGCGTTATTTATCCCAAAGGAGGGAAAGGAAACGCTCGAAGTAAACCTGAAAAGAGGAAAGGAAAAGACAAGGTCTCACAACCAAATCTTGGGTTCGGAAGCCGATTATGCGAAGGGAAGGTATTAGCACCCCTACGCATCCGTAGTACTCTACAGGATCCACTTTTGTTGTTCTTGTCTAAAGGGTGTAGGTTTATCTAATGTACTATTTACTAAAAGGGGGGGTCAAAAGAAAATGACTCGCACGAATGTCGCATCCACTGCATACGTATCTCATCTGAACATGAGAATCAGAGTCTTCGTAGCTCGGCTACCTAGGGGTTAAAGAGGAGTGTGCTCGCTAAGACATCGCGTCTTATGCCTACGTATCTCATCTGGAATGAGAATCAGAGCAAGCCGTAGTTCGGCTAACTACGGGGTAAGGGTTGTGTTTTGGGGTGCTCATGCAAAAAGGAAGTCCTAGACGAAGGAACAGTGCTACCTTAATTGACATGCAAACGGGAGACTGTACGAAGCCTAGCAATCTAATAGGGAAACGATCACACCATACAAAACATGTATCTTAAAGTAAACGCGCCAACAGGGGGCTCAAACATACATGGGTAGGGCTTTAGTCCAGAGGGGTCATATCAACCTCGACAAACAAGCCATGGAAAGGTAATCAAATGGGCTTTTAACCACTGACATTGAACGTCAGGGTGAGCAGATCAAAAGGGTAATGAGGATAAGACCTCACAGCTCTTAACCCTGGACAGGGTGAGCTCATGACAAAAAGTGGGGATTCAGAAAGGTGGAACCCTCTCCACTGACTGACCGGACAAAAGATCTTGGGCTTTTGTTCTGAAGCATCGACACGTAGTGCGAGCATAAAGAACGAGACACTGAATAACAGGGGATTAATTACTAATCCCTTTTATCCGTCAATTGCCTCTGCATGGAGGTCTTTGGGCACAAAAGTAAACAAACAAAAGAAAACATTGCCTCCTATTGAGGTCTTCCAGCTAAGAAAGCGGTAAAATGCGGGAAAGATGTAAAAGTACCACACAGATAAAGATCCGAAGTAATAGCAACTAACGACACAAGAAACCCAGAGATCTCTCAAGCTGGCACCACCAAAGAAAGCAAGTCAGCACAGGTAATCGGAATAAACCTCCAGGTGGTATCCCACAAATAAAGTGGAATGCCAAGCAAGTTATCCTTTCAGGAGTCATGTGAGCCCTCACAAAAAAACTCAACAAACAGGTTAGAGTGACAAGATGGGGCGCAATTAAGAGTTGCCCCAAATCAAAATGTAACCACATGAATCATGCCATTAAAATTCACAAAAAGAGCTCACAAAAAGCAACCAAGTGTAGGAGGCCTAAACCTCTTGTTAAACACATGCATCAAAAGGGTATCAAAATTCAAAGTCAGGGGCAAGGATCCACACATCAAGACATGACATACATACTAAAACATGTGCCCACATGCAAAACCTAACGATAATACCTCATACATTCAGAGCATTCAAATTGAAAGCATAGAGTAATGGAAATAGGGCAAACCTGATTGGAGAGATCGAATGAAATTGAATTGCCCGGTTGGGTTTGCAGAGCAATCTGAGGGTTTATATGAGATGGAATTGGCTCTTTGCAGATGAGTTCCTTTCAGTCTCTGGAGGTTGCTCTGAACTCTGTTAGCTCTTCTCTCACTATCTTTTTCCTAGGGTTTTTGGGAGATGGAAGTCTAGAATTTATAACCTGATTTTTGTGACTTTGTGGGCTCAAAAGAGAGAGGTCCAAGTCCAAGATTTTTCTGTTATATTTTATTTATTTATTTATTTATTTATTTTCGAAACGCGTGGGCTTCGCCTAGCGAGCATGACAGTTCATGAGCAAACTTTTGCTCCTTCAAGATTAACGTTTTGACTGATGAATAGACCCCATTTGAACATGTTGGAAGTATCTCAAGCCATTCCCTTGTGTTGACTGATCACCCAGATAGGACCCACAAAGTGTCTTGGATGATATTCAAGTTTCTTGGATCTAATTCCGATTGACATGATGAAATGCAATATGAAATGTTAAATGACCTAAAAATGAATGCATGCATGAGGGGGGCAAATTTTGAGGTATTACACCCCTTACCCTTACTGGTTCACGTGTGGGAACATTTTTAACATACTAAAAAATAACCAACAAAAGCCTGCAAAAAGAGTAGTTGCTACCAAACATACCTTAGACAGTTTCAAAGGCTTCCTTCACTTCGATTTATCTGCAGTGAGAATTACTTCTCTGACATGTGAAGGTGTGGAATGTTTGGATTTCTTGGTTTTACAACTCCTTTTCATTTTTTGCCAGTCTTTTAAACATTTGCACGTTTCGACTAACTCACATCCTTCTTTAGCTGTCGAAAGAAAGGTGGTGAAGAAAGAAAAACTTGTGGCGAAGGCTAGTTCGACTACTGCTTCTAGGCCAACTACCTCTTCAAGCCAGGGAGTGCCTTCTGGCGCCGCTCCAGAAAAAATGAAGAAGAGTTCAAAGGTATTACATCAAATAACTTCTGTCTCTTTCGAATTTCTTTCTAATTATTTATAATTTTCTTTCTTCAGGGTAGTGGCAAACCTCTCTTGACACCCAAGAAAAGGAAAACCCCTCCTGCCAATGTCATTCTTGTCGAAGATGATCAAGAGGATACTCCTCCTACTCCACTCAAGAAAAAATAGAAGAAGAATAAGGCAACAGTTGCCCCTTTCCAACCGAATCAACAACAAGGTGTCAAAACCACCACTCTCCCTCCTCTTCCAAAGAAAACTCCATCCCAGCCTTTTGGTGCTGCAGCGTTGGAGCATATTGGAAGCAATGCCTCCGATCCATAGGTTCAACAGGTATACTTCGACCTTCAGCGTTCTATCGTTCGAAAAATTCATATTTTCAATCTAACATTTTATTTTCAGGACAAAGCCACCACTCCCCTCATTTCTACTGCCAATCAAAGCGATCCTTCGAGCGGCATGAATCCATCTCCTCCTCCGACAGTCAGCGGTGCTATCCAAAACAAAGGCTCTTCGACTAGAGCTCACAATCTTGAAGAAGACAATGCTTAGAATGAAGAAGAAACCTCTTCTCCTGGTGAAGATGGTAAAAGAGATTCGAAGCACGTTGACAAGAAGGACTCAACAGGGAAAGAAAACTCTGAGAATACTCCTAGTGATTCTCCTGCCAGAGTTGCGTTCCCTTCAAATGATGCTGATGAGGACGATCAAGATTCAGATGAAATTGAGGGGTATTTTCGAGAGGATGAAGACATAAATATGGGAGAAGATGATACTGAGGGAAATTAAACTGGAACTAGTAATGCCAACGTCGATACGGTCCCAAATCCCACTAAAATTCGACCATCCATCACCCAGACTTTTCCCATACCACTCACTGAGGAGGAGAAAAGATCTTTAAAACAAAATGATCCCCTCAAGTATGTGAGGTTAATGATGGCTCAAAGAGAGTCTTCTTCAAAGCAAAGTATTTTTGGAGCTTCGACCCAATCTGGTGCTAGTGCAAACGAAGCATCACATGACGAACTCCTTCAGCAGGTGAAGAAGGCAGTTTTTGATGTAAATCTCTTTGACGAGCTAAGGAATAATGTGGGGCGAGCTTTAGCATAAAGAAACTGATAAGCAAGATTAACATCACTGCTTGCCCCACTGATGTAGGTGAAGCCCTTACTGATATTCAAAACCTCATTGACCAAGTGTGTGCTGAATATCATAGGGAGGTGGATGCCAAAGTTAAGCTCCTATCGACTGAGAAAGCTCAAGCCATTGAGTTTGACAATGCCCTTCGAACTTCACAAGCTTCTGAGGAGTTAGCCGCTTCCAGAAAATCAGCCCAAGCAGAGTTCGACACTTACACTGCTTCGATTCGTCTCTGGGAATCTCATATTGCAGAATTGCAGCAAAATATTTCTGATGCTAAGGCGAAGCAGACTGCTATCCGAGGCTTGGATAGTACTGAAGCTGATGATTTGGCGAAGCAAAGCGTGGACCACGTCGAAAAAGCTTCGGCTATGAACGAAGATATTGCACGCCTCAGAGGAGTTCAAGCGGCTGTTCAGTATAAGATTGGCTTGGCGAAGAAGAAATATGATCGGATGAAGGCCACTATTCCTTTTTGATTTCCTCCTGTATTTGCTTTATTCGACTCTTGTTTACTTGTAACTTGATTAAGACAAAAAACATTTTGGCACATATTTTGAGTTTAAATATCTTCACCATTTTGGCCATGACAGTTTTTTACTTACTGTTATGATTCTAACTTCGTGCATAAATGGTTTATACTTCTTTAAGTATTTTCCATTTACTTTTAGGATTCTTCGATCCTCTTCTAGTTCTTCTATTTCGTATGCATTGTTTGAAAAGGCTTTTAGAATTCGAAAAGGTCCTTCCCAATGTTGAGACCATTTCCCTAATGCCTTATTCTTTCGATCCATAGGCAATATGACCTTCCACACTAAATCATTCATGGTAAAGGTTTTACCTTTGACCCTCTTATTGTATGCCCTTGCTACCCTCTCCCCCTGTCTTCTTAATACTTCTAACGCATGTAACCTGTCTTCGTCCAAATCCACCAGCTCATTTATCATCATTTCCCAGTATAAATCAGATGGAATTTCTCCTTGTCTTTGGATTCTTACTGATTGCAAGTAGACTTCGATAGGTAGTACTGCATCATGTCCAAATGTAAGCTGGAAAGGTGTAGTGTTAGTGGCTTCTTTAGGGGAGGTTTGACAAGCCCAGAGTGCTTGGTCTAAAGTTTTGTGCCAATTTTTTGGCTTTTTTCCTACATGCTTTTTTATTAGCCCAATTATTACTTTATTGGCTACTTCAACTTGCCCATTGGCTTGAGCATAATAGGGTGTGGATGTTAACAATTTGAACCCCATTTCCTTTGCAAATTCTTGCATCTTTCGACCAGTAAAAACTGATCCTTGATCTGTTGTTATACTTTCTGGGATTCCAAATCTGTATAAATTTTTCCTTTGAATGAATTCGATAACGGTTTCTTGATCCACATTTACTAAAGGTACTGCTTCGACCCATTTAGTGAAATAGTCAATTCCTACAAGTATGTATCTTTGACCTTTGGATGAATTGGGTCTAATTTCCCCAATTAGATCTAATGCCCAACCTCTGAAGGGCCAAGGCTTAATAATTGTATGAAGTTCACTTACAGGAGCATGTTGAGTTCCTGCATGTATTTGACATTCTTGGCAACCCTTAGCAAACTCTATACAATCTTTTAACATGGTGGGCCAATACATTCCATATCTGAAAAGCAACCATTTCATCTTATGGCCTGCCTGATGTGCTCCACAAGCTCCACTATGTACACTAGATAACGCCAAGTAAGCTTCGCTTTCTCCTAAGCATTTCAACAGGATCCCTTCAGGGGTTTTCTTGAATAATTCATTCCCTATCAATACGTAAGATAAAGCCCTGTACTTGGTTTTTCTTTCTGTGTCTGTCGACGGGTCCTTGAGATAATTAATAATTGGATTCCTCCAATTTGTATCTATCAAGGTATCAATGGCCAATATTTCAAACTCCTTTTTGTTAGCATATCCTAACTGGGTGCTTTCCAAATCTGTCGGAGATAATCTGGCAGCCATTGCCTTTCCTCTTACTTCGACAAGTTCTTCTAGCTTTTCTTTTGAAATTTTATACCCTGAGGCTATTTGTGCTAAGTCATTAGCCTCTTGGTTTTTTATTCTAGGGACATGTTTTATGTCGACGTATTCGAATTTTTTGAGTAACCTATTTGCAATGACGAAGTACATGATCAAATTTTCTTTTATACATTTGTACTCCTTCGTCAGTTGCTTGATTACTAATTCTGAATCTCCTTTAATTTCGACCCTAGTTGGCCCCAATTCCAACAAAGCCTCAAGTCCTGCAATAAGAGCTTCATATTCTGCTTCGTTGTTGGAACAAAGGGGACCTTCAATTCTATATTTGAGTTTTGTTGGAATTCTGTCAGGAGAAATCAACATTATCCCAACCCCACTTCCATTCTTATGAGTGGAACCGTCGAAGAATAATTTCCAAGGTTTCAACTCAACTTTAAATTGAGGATTTTCGACCAATGCATGGTCTACAATAAAATCTGATACTATTTGTCCCTTCATTGCCTTTAAAGGCATAAAGGTTAGAGAGTATTCAGTGAGCGCTAAAGCCCATTTGCTAATTCGACTGTGCATTATTGGCTTAGATAACATATACTTGATGACATCAAAATGCGAAGAGACGTATAAATCAATAGGTTTTATATAATACTTGAGTTTAGTACAAGAGAAATTCAAACAAAGACACAACTTTTCTATTGAAGTGTATCTAGTTTCTGCATCATTTAAAACCCTACTAAGGTAATAAATGGCTCTTTCGACGCCAGCTTCATTCTCTTGCGCCAACATGCTACCTATGATAGTGTCGGAAGCTGATATATACAGTCTCATAGGCTTCTTTCCACATGGTGGTACCAAGATAGGAGGATTCGTCAGATAATGTTTGATCTTGTCGAATGCCTTTTGGTGTTCGTCATTCCATTCGAACTTCCCTTGTTTCAAGCGCAGAAGGGGAGAGAAGGCTTGAGTTCGACCACTTAAATTCGAGATGAATCTTCTTAGGAAGTTTATCTTTCCTAATAATGATTGCAATTCTTTTTTGGTTGATGGTGCTTTGGTCTCCATGATAGCCTTCGTCTTGTTCTGATTGATCTCTATCCCCTTTTTATGGACCACAAAGCCCAGAAAATCTCCAGCCTGCACAAAGAATGCACACTTAAGAGGATTCATTTTTAAGCCATGTTTTCTCATTCTTTCAAATGATTGGCTGAGATGGGATAAATGATCTTCATCTGAGGTAGATTTTATCACAATGTCATCTATGTATACTTGCATGAATGTCTCTATATAATCATGAAATATAGAATTCATTGCTTGCTGGTATGTTGCCCCAACATTTTTTAGGCCAAAAGGCATGACTATCCACTCATAAGTGCCTATTGCCCCTGGACATCGAAAAGCTGTTTTAGAAACATCTTCTTCTGCAATGAAAATCTGGTTATAGCCAGAATATCCATCAAGCATGCTGAGATACTCATAGCATGCGGCTGAGTCAACCAACATTTCTGCCACATGCATTGGGTACTCATCCTTAGGGGTTGCTGCATTTAGATCACAAAAGTCTATACATACTCGCAAAGAGCCACTTTTCTTGATAACGGGGACAATATTAGCAATCCAATCGACGTACCTTGTGGTCTTGATGAAATTGCAACGAAGAAGTCTTTCGACCTCTTTTTTGATCTTCGTGAGGATTTCTGGTGCGAATCTTCTTGGAGTCTGCTTGAAGGGCTTCTTGCCATCCTTTATAGGCAGCTTTAATTCGACCAGGTCCCTCTTCAAACCAAGCATCTCGTCGTAATCCCAAGCGAAGCAATCTTTGTTCTTTCTTAGTAATTCAATAACTCTCACTTTCAACTTGGGGTCCAGTTTAGCGATGATGTAGGTAATTATTTTTGCACTTCCATCTCCGAGATCAATCTCTTCGAGAGGATCTTGCACTAACATCTTTGCACTTGACGTTACTGGATCCTTTTCAAATCCTAGAGGCTCTTCGTCGTAGATGGCGTCCAATCTCTGTTCTGCTTGTTCCACAGATACTTGTTCGTCAGGGGGTTTTGGTTTAAAGAACTCCCCTGGTCCTGCATTACAGATTTCACTATATGTGGCTTTGTTAGCCATGTTCGTTATCTCGGCTTCGAGAGCCGCTTGTCTTTTGTTCTCAACCATGTAGGCCGAAATCTTTTTGAAGAAAGAAAACTCAGTCATAGTACAGGTCTTCATCCCAGCCTGTTGGTCGTATTTCCGATAATTCTCCTATTTCTGGGTCTCCCATAATCTCCCTATCCCACTGAAAGCCATTTGGGTGGAGAGTCAAGAAGTACAAGGCATTTTTATTTGGGGCGTAGCCTTCTTCCGCTGGGTAACATGGTCCTATGTGCGCCAAATTCCTGTCGGAGTTTCTCTTGTCCACATGGTTTACTTCTGCCCTGAAGTAACTTTGGTCAGCTTCGACATTCTCTACCACGCCATCTTCTCTCCAGATAGATATTCTTTGATGCATGGTCGAAGGGACCGCTCCTATTTCGTGTATCCATTCTCTCCCCAGTAGTAAGTTGTAATTTACTTTTGCAGGTATTACCATAAACATCGTTGGTCTTGTGATTGACCCCATAGTTAGGCCCACTTGTATGACGCCCAACGTCTGTCCTATCTTACCTTCATAATTTGACAGTACCATGTTGTCAGGTTTGATGTCAGTTTCGAACATCCCAATCTTCTTCAACATGAATTGGGGCATCAAATTGACTGCCGCTCCCCCGTCCACCAAGACTTTATTCACTCCCACCTGTCCAACTTTGGCCCTAATGTATAGGGGCTTGAGGTGACTCTGCATCCCCTGGTGCGGCCTTTCAAACATAACATTTTGTTCTTCGACAGCACCATTGTTCAGAACATAATAACACACTAGTTGATGCTTCGCCATCTCCGCAACATCCGCTTCCTCATTATCTTCGACCTCTGTTTCCTGGTTATACTCGTGCGGCAAGACTGAGACTATGTTGCAATTCATATTCACAGAAGACACTCCGTCAGACTCGAAATCGTCTGTGAGCATTTCCTCTTCTTTTACTTGTTCCTTCTGAACCTTCTGAGTTATGTTTTCATCCGGAAATAACTTTCTTCCTACGGGTGGCTTGGCCGAATCCATGATATTTGGGGGATTCTTGACGCTGCTGGATTCTCCAGTTTCTTTTAGATTCATTTCTCTTTCTGCTTTCCTCATCCTTTGGTGTCTTCTCCATTGGGATCTTGACATAGGGTTCTTTCCTTTGTAATTTTCTAGCCTGATGGCCTCTCTTTTGGACGCCTGAAATTGTTTTCTGTATGCCCACGAGGTTCTTCCTCCATCTTCAAAACTCCTCCACTTTCCTTTCTTTGGTCCCGCCTGAGTCCACTTGTCCTCAGGGACTTCTGCTGGCAATTTAAACATGACTCTCTTCGCCCTTGGGTGGGGGCTATCTGGCCTCCTAGGTGCTCCCCTCTTGTCGAAGCTATACATGTTTGGATTTCCTCCATGTTTGTCCCAACCTTGGTCATATGGGATTCTTTCGAATGCTTCGGCTAATTCTCTATTGTACACTGTCCCACACCTGGGACACATCAAACATTCCGTTTCATATTTGTAGCAGCGCACAATGAAACCCAGAAGGCTTTCTCCTGGTGTGGGATACACCTTCTGTAATTGGCTTTCTTTCCTCCAGTTTCTCTCGGTCTTTGTCCGTTGCCATCTCTCGTAATCCTCAGCCACC
Organism: Lathyrus oleraceus; assembly: GCF_024323335.1. Classification (NCBI taxonomy): domain Eukaryota; kingdom Viridiplantae; phylum Streptophyta; class Magnoliopsida; order Fabales; family Fabaceae; genus Lathyrus; species Lathyrus oleraceus. The sequence goes on along the minus strand of NC_066584.1, from coordinate 171,412,374 downwards.
CTTCGAGATATCCTGATGCTGCATCTTGGGTACAATAACATGTCAGCATTCTTTTTGTGACATCTCTAGAGATACTCATGTAGGCTTTCGTTGGATTTGGGATATCCAAACTTCATCCCTTCTTGCTCCATCTTCAAACATTCTTCCACTTCCTCCATTTCTAGGGGAGTTTGCTTCAGATCTACCATGTTGACGCCTAGACTGGCGCCATCAGTGATTGAAATTGCTTCGAACTTCTCTCTTAGGCCCTCAGTGGCCTCGGTTGTTGTTCCTTTGAGACCTTCAGTGGCCCTTGGTTCGACGTTAGCAACCTGTTTACCTTTGACAGAGGTTCCAAAGGAAACGTCGTTACTTAGGCCATCAGTAGCCTGCTTTCCATTCAGCGTGTAGCCTCCAGTTCTTGTTGCTTTTATAGCCTCCACTTCCCTTACATCAACCATGTTGATTTCGACAGGCTCAACATAGTTGGTCTCAGCAATGTTAAGGGGATCAGTATCAACTTTCATCTGGCTTTTTCCTTTATCGGCGAACTTGAGGCGGCCATCTCTGATTGCGTTCTAAATAAGATCCCTGAAAAGAAAGCATTGTGAAGTTTTATGGCCCAAAAAACTGTGATATTTACAGAAACCTCGTTTCTTTCTTTGTTCTAACGGGGGAATCTTGGTATTAGGAGGCACTATCATTTGGCCATCTTTTACTAGTAGATCGAAGATCTCGTCACATTTGGTAACATCAAATGTGTAAGTCTTTTTGGGAAATCTCTCGTTCTTTTCAGTTTCGATAGGATTTCTGCCATTCGACGGTGTAAGTAATTTGCAGGCGTAGGGTGGTGCTTCTTTTAATTCTGCCAAATCTATTTTGAATTCCTCAAGACCATAGGGGTCTTCAACAATTTCAGACTCTTCGTCTTCGAATTCGACATAAGCAACCCTCTCTTTCTTATAAATCTTATTCGCTCTGGCCTTTTCAGATTTTAAGCGTTCGAGCTGTCGAACCCTATCTGCTAATTGGGTCATGTCTCTTAGATGCTGGGTATCTAACTTTTTCTTGATGGAATAGTCCAGACTTCCAGCGGCCATTTCGACCAACTCGTGTTCATGCACTATTGTAAAACATCTAGACTTCAACAAACGGAACTTATTCAGATAATCATCTATAGGTTCAGTGAATTTTCTCTTGATGCTGGTTAATTCCTTAAGGCTTATCTTAGTTTGGCCCATGTAGAATTGTTCACGAAACAATCTTTCTAACTGGGGCCAAGCATCTATGGAATTTGGTGGCAAAGTCGTAAACCACGTGAAGGCGTTCTTTGTTAAAGAACTAGGGAAATATTTCATCCTCAAGTTCTCACTGTTCGCCAAATCCCCTACCTCAGTCATGTATCTGGCTATATGCTCTATAGTGGATTCACTAGTATCCCCTGAGAATTTGGTGAGCTTATGGAATTTACAACCCCTTGGTAATTCTATTTGCAGGACATATTCTGATAGAGGAGAAGAATAATTTGTCTGTCGAAGTCCTGTGTTTAGACCATTATGGGCCATGATTCTCTCTATCATACTGGTTAGGTCATTTTCCATCATGTTTTCCCGCATGACCCTATGAATTACTTCGTCTGCGTCCTGGTCTCTATTAACCATTATCACTCTCCTAGGTTGTTCTTCAGGGACTTCCTGTCGAATTAGTTGTTGTTCTAATCTTGCCCCCGTGACTCATTCGTCAGGGGCTTGCCTTTATGGTCGAACCTGATCTATCGCTGGTTCTTCTCCCTGGATTATAACCTGGTTTGGCCTGCGTCGAACAGCAGGTTGTGGGGCGCCTAGAAAATCTGCTATGCGTCCCATCTGTGCTGACAATTGTTGGTATGTTTGGGCATTGTCAATATTGGTCCTATTCACATTCTGTATTAAAGGAGAGAAAATGGTATTCATTTCTCTGGCCAGAATTCCCACCATATCATGGTTACTGGCATCCATTTGTTGTCTAAAGGCTGCCTGATTATTCGTTGTAAGGGTAGGTAGTAGGGTGGGGATTCCCTGTGATTAGTTATTTCGACCTACATGGTTCATGCCAGATCCAGAATTTTGAATTTGCGAAATAACCGTATTATGTGGTTGAGTATATATGAAAGAATTGTTTTGAAGCCTTGCCATGGCAGTAGATGGCATTCCATAAGGGTAATCTCTCACAGGTTTAAAGTTTTCGAATCCTGGTGGCCTAGGGGTTGAAACTGCAAGCATATCTGCCGCGCCTGATATGATAGGCATTACTGTCGAATTATGCAAGGCCATGGATCCAGTCGTTGGTATGGCCTGTGCATTAGGGATTTCAGTGGATACATTAATCGAATTTGCTCCGATTGTCCCCGTTCCCTGGGGGGAGAATTGTTCCCCTTGACTGGTTGTATTAACCATCTTTTTTGCGTTTTTTCTGTTGGTTATAGGTTGTGAATTGTTGGCTATCCTGCCACTTCTAAGGATCATACAACACTAATTTTTAAACCAAAAGAATGACAACAATTTTGCGAATTGTAAAACAACTATTGTAATCAACAATTCTTTTGACACTGTCCCACCGGGTGTGCCAATTTGTTTACCAGTGATTTCTGATAAACAACCGCTAGTCTTCCAAATTTATATATTTTTGGTAACTCACAGGATCGACTAGATTGATCCTAGGACATGTGTCTTAAGAATTATTATTACGGTGATTTGACTCATGGTTAAGTTTGTTTCTAATTTGTGGATGACGAAAAGTGTATAGACAATGATTCTAAGTGAAACTTATGATTTTATGAACAAAGTAAATGACGATAACTTTGCAGTAAAAGATTTCTTGAAGATAACAAAAAGACTTAGGAAAGGTAAAGATAAATGACTCGAAGTAAATGATTTACGTTTTAAGAAAGTATTGGAAACGAAGACTTTGGCGAAATGTAAATGCAGAAGTAAAAGTGATGATAAACTACTGAAAAGTAAGGGCAATTCGACAGATAAAAAAGGCAGTAAAATACTTTAATTTAAACAATTGGTATGAAAAATATAACATGAACGAAACTTATGGTGTTCTTCATACATACATTTTCAGCGTAAAACTCTTTTCTATCGCTCCGGTACTTCGAGTGTATTTTGTGAATTTCCGTATATTTGTTTGAACCACCTTTGAATCTAAGACTAAAACCCCTATTTATAGTAACTTGACCCTAACGGCCTTTACATATATGACTGCCACGTTCGTCGTTCCCAAGTGTTGCATATCTTAGATGTTTCCACGTGTTGGTCTGACGAAACGACTTTGTTTAAATTTCAAATACTTCCGCTTGAAGCTTCGACTCTGTGAACACCTATGTCGAAGAGAGCTTTATGAAAACCCAAAAAATCTTCTAAGTTCCAGGCTTCGACAGCAAATAATTGCTTACTCACAAAGAGAATTTAAACAGCTTTTCCACAGTCATCTTTTGCTTATTCTCAAAACTTAATATTTCCAAAGACCTTCAACTATCTGTCGAAATCCCCAGCTAACAAATTGCCCCCAAGAAATGTCTATTTCGAATTACTGTAGAAATGGACATTTTTTGCATTTACCAGATTTCGACCAGAGACCTCTCATAGTCCTAAAAGTCCATGTTTGTCAGTTAATCATGATTAACTTTTTCAAAACGTCTCATCAGAACGTGTGCGCAGTTATATATCATCATGAGCTTCAACTTCCAAGAAAATGAATAGTATTCCCTGTACCCTTTTCTGAGAAAAACTTCCACGTGGCCCACTATGCTAGTAAAGCGTAACCAGTCAGCCTCACAGGTTCAGCATTATAGAAGCTCATTTGTTATTTTCTCTCTCTTTTCACGAAAATCTCCATTTTTTCCTCTAAGTTCATATTCTTCAACCTTTCTGAAAAACGTTTCTTCTTCCCTAAACCCTAATCCTTCAAAATCTCCAAAGTCCATTACAATGTCTTCTGATAAATAACAAAAGCAATCAATGAACATCAAAGGTGTTGGACCTTCAAAGAGTTCTACTTCCCAGAACATTCAGCACAACCATCACTGTTGGGGACCGAGAATACATCACTGCTCCAAAACTTTTGAAAGAACAGAAAGCAATTTTTGCTTCTCAGGTAATGGTTCCTTCCCTTCTTTCTGGAAATGCTTTAGGGTTTCTAGGCCCATTAGTATTTGAAGAACATTTAGAGAAGTATGCTCAATTTTATTTATCAATCTAGTTTCTCTATCCCCTGGATCACTCTCCATTCATGCAATCTAAACCATCTTTTCGAGATCAATCATACTTCTCCTTGGACTCCTTGTCCATCCTTTTAGGACGTCCTGAGGACAGTCCGTCTCTTTAATCGAGAGTTGTTTGGCGCTTATCCCAAACACTAACCTCATCCTTTGTTTGGCGCTTATCCCAAACACTAACCTCCTTTGTTTGGCGCTTATCCCAAACACTAACCTCATCCTTTGTTTGGCGCTTATCCCAATCACTAACCTCCTTTGTTTGGCGCTTATCCCAAACACTTTCTTCCTTGTTTGGCTCTCAACCCAAACGCTAACTTCACCTTTGTTTGGTGCTTATCCCAAACACTAGCTTCATCCTTGGTTTGGCTCTCAACCCAAACACTTTCATCCTTGTTTGGCTCTCAACCCAAACACTAATTCCATCCTTGTTTGGCTCCCATCCCAAACGCTAACTTCATCCTTTGCTCTTCGATTAAGAGTTTATCCTTCTCTTGGATCCAAGCTACTATCCTGATTTGATCTCGAATCGCCAATTCCCCAGCAAGTGGTACACTACTCCTTGCAGCCAGTACTACCAATCTCTCTCCCTTTATTCTCGTATTTCCAAACTACGAATGCTCTGACTTTCTCATTTCACAATGAGAATACGTAGGCACGAGGATGCGAATCCTTGGCGAGCATACTTCTAATTATTTCTCCTTCGCATTAGAGCATCATTCATATCTCTCACAATTCACTATCTACCTTCGATCATAAATCATTCATCCAGTGACATATATGTCTCTTTGACATCGAAATACACCTTCTTTGGTATTCCATACCCATCCTTTTAGGACATTTGATACAGTCCGCATTTCATACCTAGAGTTGTTTGGCGCTAATCCCAAACATTTAATTCCTTCTTTTTTAGCTAAAACCTTACAGTGGCGGTCCGCTAGTCCACGTATTGGTTAACGTTGTTTCCCTCTATGGTAGAAATCTCACTTCTCTTATGGATTCCAATACACTTTCACCTTTCGATTTCAAACAATACTTATCCAGTCACTTGTTACCAAATACTCTATTATGTGTCTTCGGTCACTTCACTCCATTCATTTCCATGACACATTCATAATCTACCTTCTTTCACTCCATGTGATATACCTATTCTTTGAGTCAAATACACTACTTTTGTGCTCCATCTTGTACCTCCTTGCGAACCAAGAGTTGTTTGGCGCTTATCCCAAACACCTAATTCCTCTCTTTTCGGTTGTTCCAGACAGTGCTATAAGTGCTCTACGCCCTCACTTGTCGGTTCAAATAACCTGTTTACTTTTGGGTTCACATTTTCACCCCTTTTTGGAGTTCAAATCATATTATCCTTTGGTTCAAACCATACTTCTATCACACTCTTTCCACCTCCTGCCTCTAGTTCCTTGAACTATGAAGCTCTGAATTCCTCATTGCACTATGAGGATACTGATCGCGACTTTATGAGTCTATTGGGGTATTAACTGCAAGTGCACAGTTCTATCGCGTAGTTTTAAAAGATATCGATCCCACAGGGACTTATGAATCGATATACCGTTTTTCTAAGGTTACTTCGTAAAGCTAAGGCGGATGATACTTTGATGATTAGGGGGAAAAGTAAAACTAAAATAAGATCTAGATTAAATATCAAATATAGCGGATATCGGTATGTAGTTCGTCGTAATTAGGGAATCAAATCTTCGTTGGTTTCGTAGTTTTAAAATAAATCTTTTCAGTAGACACTATTAATTTAAAAGCCTTTTCTCAAACTCTCGCTCTATTGAATAGACTATGACTTTATATTAACGTGCGCTGTCACTAATTAGTTAAGTCCAAAATCACTTTTTGAAAACAATTGAATCTATAGAAACTCTTTTTAAGAAAACACTAACCATTTAAACACCCTTGTCTCAAACTCTCGCTCTGTTGACTTAGATTATATAATTAAACTTAAATGCTTAAGTCTCGTCCTCACATTTAACATTTAAAAATACTTTTTGAAAATGATTAGAATTTAATTAACTCTAAAAATTGCTTTCGCCCTGATTTAAAATTAATGTCCAATTTACACTGTCCAGTTAAAAGCTCAAACTTTCGTTCTATTGGTTTTAACTTCTTTATGTTTTTTACTCTCGTACAAAAACTTTGGTGTTAATTCTGTAAATTGAGACCATAAAAAGAGTGATTGTATTTTTAAATAAATTTAAACCAACTTAGTTTTGATTCCTTCATTCCGTTTACTTTACATACTGATATCTAAGTTTATTTAGCCAGACATGCTAAACAAGCCTAAACAATAATTATGCTTAAATAAAACCATATCAGGAAAATAATATAGATAAACAGCAGTGCATGGCATATATAAATTAAAACAATAAATTAAAGAACCTGTAAAATTAATAGGAATCTTGAACACTCCACCACAGACCGGTTGGATTTGTTCTTGCAATCTTCAATCGGACAGGAAAATAAAAGCAAAGGAATAAAATACTATGATCTAACGTAAGGTTAGATCCAGTAAAAGATACACGATAGTTTCCGGTGTAGAAACTATTGTGTGAAAAATTAATTAAGTGCTCTGAAAATTGACTGGAAAAGAAAAGAAATAAAAATTGCTAGGAAAGTAAAGTGCTGAAAGAATTAAAAAGGCAGTAAAATAAATGTAGTGCCGAAAACTGGAAAATTGAGAGAGAGAGAGAGAGAGAGGTAGCTGCAGGGTTGGATCCTTGGCTCTATTTATATTACTCCAATTTGTAACCGTTTCCCACAAATTCCTTCAGTAAGTAACCTTCACGCTTCAACGAGTCAAACGGAAGAATAGGCTCAACGTGCCTCTGTTGCGCGTCAAAAGCCAAAAATATAGGAGTGGAGTGTGACGTTCGTCACACCATGTGTTACGCTCGTAACACAAGGTAGCAGGGCGTGACGCTCGTCACACCATGCGTGGCGCTCGTCACAGCTTCAGCGCTTAGGCAATTTTAGGTTGGGCTTTAGTGGAATTGTTTCTCATACTTTTTGCACCTCCTTTTCTTTGTTTTTCACGTATGCTTCAAATAATGTTGCCTGAAATAAATAGAAGGGAAAATACCAAGTAATATCGAATAATATGAAATAAATTGAAACAAATAATAATATAATTTAATTAAATCGAGTCCAAAAATGTGATATTATTTCATGTTATCAAACTCCCCCATACTTAAACTTTTGCTTGTCCTCAAGCAAGATACAATGTATAAATCGATTTAAAAATATAGCCAGATGAAATTTCAAAACACACATCAATTCGTACTAGGTTGCAAATAAATCTTGTTTAGAAGTAACCTGAGTTTAATCTTGACATCAACAACTACCGTCACAACATCAGATAACCTTACCTTATGCAAACAAGTTCGAGTCATGCTATTATAGCTAGCCTAGTTCTTTTACTCTTATTTCACCCGTTTTCATTCTAGCGAAATCACATTAAGCCCTTTATCGTTTCGCGCACATAGTGGAGTAACCGGTTAGTGATTCTGATCCCCTTTTAGCTAGAAGCTCTGGTACATAAGTTGGATAACTTCGTTATTTAGTCCATTGCAAATTGTGGGGGATCGGACCGTAGTCCGCCCTACCAAGTTCAGCACCAGATACCTGCTGAACCAACTCATAATGGATCTTTCATATTATGCTTTTTGCATGATCTGCAACCTTTAGATTAAATGATCTGGTAAGGATCACCTAACTTAATTAGTGCATTTCCTTATATATATATATTTTTTGTTATTTTGGGAATCATTCACTTATATTCATCGGCTCTCCACGTAGTTTGCTATTAAGATGGTGCTGACTTCTCGTATAAACTACTCGGGGTTACTATAAAACTAAAAGTTCAAGGAATTGGTATAATAGGTACTTATCCTGATCTAACATGTTGATGTTCTTAGAGCGTTGTTATGGTAATAATTTTGTCTTGATTTCACTCAAGTTTTTGTAAAGTAAGCAACCTTTATACTTATTGAGTGTGTTAAATTTTTGTTATGGCTCACGAAAATTGAGGGGAATAGATACTACGAAATTTTCACACTAGGGACTTGACTTAAAATAAATTATTATATATATATATATATATATATATATATATATATATATATATATATATATATATATATATATATATATATATATATAGATATGAAAGGGAAATAACAATGAAGGGAAAGATAACATACTTAAAAGAAAGAGAAATAATAATAACTGCAACAAAGTTTTCCCTCCCCCATACTTAAATGAAACATTGTCCCTAATGTTTTAAAGAAAACAAAAGAAATAGGGAAAGAAAAAGGGAAACCCAAAGTCAATGCTGCCTTCCGCCTCTTGTTCTTGGACCCGGTGATCTTTGACGTACGTCCAGGTCGTCAAACCTGTTGAGCAAGTCAGTGAACCGCTGGTCGGTTATTGCATTCCTCGCTTCCTGTTGTTGTTGCATCTGGCGCATCATTTGCATTACTTCGAGATTCTGCGCCTGCATAGCATCAATAGCATCCATGATGTCATCAATAGTTGCTGGCCTTCTTCTTCGACGACGTCGGGAGGATGGACCAGTTGTATTATCGGAAGGGTTGAGCGGGGTTGATTGTTGCTCAGGACCTTGATCACCTTGCTCCATTTCCTCAAACTCGTCCTGGGGCGGGTTTGCTTGTGTAGGCTCGGTAAGTTCGGGAGCATTTAGATCATAGATGAAGCGGTTGGGATTTGTGACATCTGTATGGGCAATGTTGGGCAGAACAATGCTTGGGACTTCTTGGTTATTCACCATAAGATAATACCTTCCGCCTACCCTATTTTTGATTAAGCGGTTGGAGCGACAATAGCTTATATCCATAAATAGGGGTGGCAGAGATTGCAAATTTTGAAGGCGGTCCCCTAGATTCAAACCAAGGGCTATGGTGGTGATTAGTCCACCAATCACAAAAGGTTGGCGGCCTCGAGCACATAGGGAGCGGATATGGTGAAATAAGAAGGAGGCAGTGTTTACCTTTGTATCCATTTCAAAGACGCAGTGGAGGAAGAATAATTTCTTCGCGTTGACTTTGCTGTTGTTGGGTCGACCAAAAATGGTGTTTTGCAGGATGCGGATAAAGTACCGGATGGTTGGGTTATGTATATGTGAAGCAAATAGTACATCCCAGTTGTTGGTTTCCACACCGGATATTTTTCTAAAGAGATCGAAGGCGTTTATGTGCCACTGGGAGTTCGGAGGGATTCTTGGGTGGACTTGGCCTTCTACAGGGAAGTGTAGCATGGCACTCAATTGGGTCTGGGATAGTGAGTACTCGGTGTTGAACATGCGGAAAGTTGCGGTACCGGTTAAGTACTCGTCTTCACCGGTTGGGGTGGTGTAGGAATAAGAACTTAAAAATTCTAAGGTGAGTGATGGATAGGTAGGTTGATTGTGTGTGCAAAGAAAGGTTAAATCAGCAAGGCGAAGCATCCATTGCACACCTTGAAGTAATCCTAATTCTTGTAAACAATTTAAATCAGGATACCTGGTAGAGACGACACCTCGTTGTTGAAATCGTTCGAATTGCTCTCGTTGATAATTATCATCTTCGGATCGGAAGATGATATTTCCGAATTGTTGGTTTTCCGCCATATTGATAAGTGGGTTGAAAGAAGGAGGAAGGATGAAAATGGATTTGTATGGAGAAATGTATGGTAGGATGTGGTTTAGGGAGAAATGTATGGTAGGTATTTATAGGAAAAGTTTTGGAAGTTGGAAGAGGAGTGGGCGAGAGAAAAAAGAAATGTGGATGAATGTGAGTAAATGAGTGAATGAATGGGGAAAATAAAAAGTTGAGAGGTGTAACGGTCGTGTCCCCAACGGTTACTAACGTTCACCTCTTCTGAAGCTGTCACACTCGTGAAGGGAGGTGTTACGGGCGTCACAGGCATGTGTGTGACGACCGTGATGGCTTATGTGACGCTCGTCACACAGTCATCTTGTAACGGTCACTTACATAGTGATTCATAATTGTTTTTATTATTTTATTTTATTTTGTTATTTTGTTTTGCTTATGTTTATTTTATTTTACTATTGCTATATTTTAGAAATACCATGTATTCTACTACTCATCATAGTGCATAAATATATTTTTCTCTAATAGGCTATGTAAGTAGCATACAGTAAATAGCACTATTGATAATTATAGATATTGCATAAAATAAAATAAAATAAACCAATAATGCAATAGCTTCATAAAATAATCATAATGTAACATTGGAAGGAAAAAGCAAACATGCGAAAAAAACAAATACTAAGATTAAAAGTAATGTGAAACAAAACTATAAATAACCTAAACTAAAACTAATTAACTAAAAACTTCTAGCCACTTGCAGGATCTCTGGCCGGAGGAACAAAGGAATTCACACGGTGTAGCAACTCATGAAATTGGTTTGTCATACTACTCATGTATCCCAGAAATTCATGTCCCATATTAGTTAACTCTTTTCTGATGGCTTCTTGTTCTGACATCAAGGCTTGAATGGCGGTGTTATAATCAACTCCGGGCATATGATGTCTAAGATCAAGTATAGCCGACTCTGCGGTCGGGATAGGATGAGGTGGAGAGGTAACATCATGGTATCCAGTAGGTGTCTGTGGGTCAGACTCAGCATAAGGAATTGGGTTGTCACAAATCTCATAGTCTTGGATGGATTCGGTAGATCTAACAGGGGAGGGTGTTCCGTTCAGGTTATAGAGCCAGTTATTTCGGTTATGAACGCTAGTCATCGGACTAGGCAAGGTGAATAGGCAAAGAACTTGGTTGTTAATTATAAGCTCAAACTCTTCAGGCCCGAGATTTCCTATAAACATAGTGTTGAAGAGGAAAGGTATACTCATAGGCGCAATGCCACAAAAAGGGCTCAAGTCGAGCACGGGTTGGCGCAATCTAATAGCATTAGCAATCATGGTTATCAAACCTCCTATTTGAATTGGTGCTCGGTCATCCTGAATAAGACGGTCAAAATTTGCCAACATATAAGTGGCACCATTCACTGGACGGTTCTGGGAAGCACAAAATATTATGAAGAGCTCATCACGTGATATTATGGTATTGTTTGATTTCTTCCCAAAGAGAGTGTGTGCTAGGATTTTGTGGAAATAGCGAAATGCTGGGTTATGAATGTTTCCAGAAAGAAACTCATGTTCCTCAGGGTCGTCATTTCCCGTCAAACTTCCCCAAAAATGTTCAAGTTCTCTATATTCAAAAAGGTCTTCTTGGCTCATGGTGAATGTATCAAAAGAGGTAGGGAACCCTAAAAGGTTAGTAAAGTCTTGAATGTTAAATTGATACTCCATATTGAACATCCTGAACTGGATGAAACCTCTGCTTATTCCTTTTCCATGGCTGGGTAGATAGATCAGGGAGCTAAGGAATTCTAGAGTTAGCCTCCGGTAAGTGACAAATCGTCTTCGAATAGGTGTGGTTTCCCACCCTATTTGACTTAGCAGATAAAGGACACTCTCTCTCAGTCCAAGGGCAGTCATTGCCCAATCATCAGCATAGAGATTAGGTAGCATCTCTCTCTCTGCTAGTTCTTCAAACTTTTGTTTCTGAGCTTTCCCTCTGAATCTGATACCCATACGATCAATTTGTCCCATCAGGTTAGTGTTAACTAAAGAAAAGAAAAACAAGAATTTAGTCAGGATTTGGCCAGATGCCGAAAGAAGAGAAGAAGAAAAGTTTTATAAAATAAAATTAATGAAGAATGAATACTAAATAAAATCAAAAAGAATAATCAAAGAAAAGATAGTATAAAAAAATAGAAAAAAAGAAGATTGTGGGTTGTCTCCCACGAAGCGCTTTGTTTAATGTCGCAAGCTCGACATAAAACTATCAAATATTAGTTTATAGATTTTGGAGACAATACGTCTAAGTGCAGGACTTGCGAGTCTTCATCGTTTTCATCATAGTGATAATGTTTCAGACGTTGCCCGTTTACGATAAATGCTTCCGTGGATTTTCCTTTAATTTCCACAGCTCCGCTAGGGAAAACATTAGTAACTTGGAAAGGGCCTGACCATCTAGAGCGTAGTTTTCCTAGGAATAACTTAAGTCTAGAGTTGAACAAAAGGACTACATCGCCTTATTTGAAAGTTTTCCTTGATATGCGCTTATCATGCCATTTTTTCGTTCTTTCCTTATAGATCCTGGCATTTTCGTATGCGTCCAGTCTAAGTTCTTCTAATTCGTTTATATCAAGGATTCGCTTTTCACCGGCGGTCTTATAGTTTAAATTTAAATTTTTAATAGCCCAATAGGCCTTATGTTCCAACTCTACCGGGAGGTGGCAAGATTTACCATAAATAAGCTTAAATGGGGTTGTTCCTATGGGAGTTTTGTAAGCGGTTCGATATGCCCATAAAGCTTCGGGTAATTTAGATGACCAGTCTTTCCTTGAGGTGGCGACTGTTTTTTCTAATATCTGTTTGATTTCTCTGTTAGACACTTCCACTTGTCCACTGGTTTGAGGATGGTAAGGTGTCGCTACTCGATGTCTTACACCATACTTAAATAGTAGTTTTTCGAGTATCTTAGATATGAAATGTGATCCACCATCACTGACGACTATTCTTGGGACACCAAATCTTGGGAAAATTATATTCTTAAAGAGTTTAGTTACCACTCATGTGTCGTTTGTTGGAGAAGCTATAGCTTCAATCCATTTTGATACGTAGTCAATCGCCACGAGTATGTACTTGTTACCGAAAGAAGGTGAAAAAGGTCCCATGAAATCTATTCCCCACACGTCGAAAATCTCTACTTCCAAAATGCCCTTTTGTGGCATCTCGTCACGTCTAGATATGTTTCCTGTGCGTTGACATCTATCACATTTCTTGACAGCAGCATGCACATCCCTCCATATGTTTGTCCAATAAAGACTGGCTTGTAGGATTTTAGAGCAGGTCTTGGATGTACTTGCGTGTCCACCATAAGGAGCGGAATGACAATGTCGGATTATATTTTCTATCTCTTCTTCAGGTATACACCGACGAAAAATACCATCGGGGCCTCTTTTGAAAAGTAAAGGGTCGTCCCAGTAATAATGTTTCAAGTCATGGAAGAATCGTTTCTTTTGCTGGTAGGATAAATTAAGTGGAACTATTCCGGCGGCTAAATAATTGACAAAGTCGGCGTACCATGGTGTAACGCATACAGCCAAGGCGGCCTCTACCTGTTCATCAGCTCTATTTTCTTCCAAATTAGCTATAAGTTTATCGTACGAGAAGTCATCATTGATCGATGTTCTTTCCGGTTCCAGATTTTCAAGTCTAGAAAGGTGATCTGCCACTATGTTTTCAGTTCCTTTTTTATCTTTGATTTCCAAATCAAATTCTTGTAATAACAAGATCCACCTTAGGAGTCTAGGTTTAGCGTCCTTTTTTGTTAAGAGGTACTTAATGGCAGCGTGGTCAGTGTAAACGATTATTTTGGCTCCGACCAAGTAAGAACGAAATTTATCTAGTGCAAACACTACTGCTAAAAGTTCTTTCTCGGTCGTGGCGTAATTCATCTGCGCTTCATCTAGAGTTCTACTCGCATAATATATGACGTGAAGTTTTTTATCCTTTCGTTGTCCTAAAACAGCGCCTACGGCGTAGTCACTTGCGTCACACATTATTTCGAATGGTTCATTCCAATCCGGAGTCTGCATTATGGGCGCGGAGATCAATGTCTGTTTAAGTGTTTGAAACGCTTCTAAGCATTTACCGTCGAATACGAATTCAACATCTTTCATTAATAGTCCGGTTAAAGGTTTAGTTATTTTAGAGAAATCTTTAATAAATCGTCGGTAAAAACCGGCATGTCCTAGAAAGCTTCGTACTTCTCTCACAGTTTTCGGAGGTTGAAGGTTTTCGATTACTTCTATTTTGGCTTTGTCTACTTCGATTCCTCTATTTGATATGATGTGTCCTAAAACAATTCCTTCTTGTACCATAAAGTGACATTTTTCCCAATTAAGTACTAGGTTTACTTTTACACACCGTTCTAGAACTCTTTCTAGGTTTTCAAGACATTCTTAGAAACTTTGCCCGCATACGGAAAAGTCATCCATAAAGACTTCCATGATGTTTTCGAGAAAATCGGAGAATATTGCCATCATGCACCTTTGGAAAGTTGCAGGAGCATTGCACAAGCCAAACGGCATTCGTCGATAAGCGAAGGTACCAAAAGGACATGTGAACGTTGTTTTTTCTTGGTCATCAGGATGAATTGGTATTTGAAAGAAGCCTGAGTAACCGTCTAGATAGCAGAAATGAGAATGCTTGGCTAATCGTTCTAACATCTGGTCTATGAATGGTAAAGGAAAATGATCTTTTCGGGTTGCTTTGTTTAGCTTTCTATAATCAATACACATTCTCCATCCCGATTCAATTCGTTTGGTTATAGTTTCTCCTTTTTCATTTTCGATCACTGTTATACCTCCTTTCTTTGGTACTACGTGTACAGGACTAACCCATTTGCTATCGGATATAGGATATATAATACCTGCCTCTAATAATTTCGTTACTTCCTTCTTCACTACCTCACTCAGGATCGGGTTTAGTCTCCTCTGATGTTCCCTAGAAGTTTTACAGTCTTCTTCTAGCATGATGCGGTGTATACAAATAGAAGGACTTATCCCTTTGAGATCGGTGATGTTGTATCCTAGTGCGGTTGGATACTTTCTTAAGATATGTAAGAGTTTTTCGGTTTCAAGTCTTCCTAGGTCTGCATTTACTATTACGGGTCGTTCAAGTTCTAAGTCTAGGAATTCATATCTCAGATTTTTGGGAAGTGTTTTCAGGTCGAGGTTTGGTTTCTTAAGGCATTGCGTAGGATCTAATGTCATTGCTAAACATTGACTCGGTCTGTCTTCTATACGATAGTCGGGTAAATCGTCATTGTCATACCCCAAAATTTGCCCGTTAATCTTTCAACACATTTTTCAAGACATTGATCTTAAAGGAACAAAGGCCCAACACACAGGTGGCCCAATCCAGAAAAGGACTTAAACTGGCGTGCTCGCTAGGCGAGCAAATCCTTCGCCTAGCGAACCCTTCGCTGCACCACTCGCCTAGCGAATCTTGCGAATACCAGAAATTTTGGGCTTCATTCTGAGCCCATTAGGTCACAAAAAATCATTATAAATACTACAACTTCAGTCAGAAAAAAGGGGAATCAGTCAGATCAAGGAGACAGAAGGATACGAACAGAAACAACCGAGCAAACCCTGGAGGCTAACCAAGAGAATTCAGAGCAACCCTAAAGGAAACCCTGAAGGAAACTCATCTGCATAAAGGTTACCTCCGCCCAACTCAATCAGGCGCCAACCCTAAGAGTGACTTGCCAATTCAAGGTTGCAATTCAATTGCAAACAGGTTTGCATTACTATTACCGCTTTATGCTCTCAATTTTCATGTGATATTATAATTAAATTCATAAGTATATTTGAGGTTTTGCGTGTGAATTTAAGTATGCATAGAGATCCTGAATGTTTAACCATGTAATTGCTTGTAGTGAATGCCATAGGGTTTGGAGCTTGCTGAAATCGTACTGCTCTAAGATTCATCCGCAGCCGTTCGCTAGCACATCGCTAAGCGAACATGTAGCGAGCGTTCGCCAGGCCCTCGCTAGGCGAGGTAGCAGCGAACGTGACAGTCGCTGATTTTTCTGTTCTGATTTTTGCTAATCTGACATGTTTTATGGCAACCATGCATGGTTTACCTGACATTATTACTGTTGTGATTCCTTTTGCTTTGGTGCAATTCTCGATTGCACCCTGATTTGGTATTCTGACCTGTTTGTTGAATTTTGTAAGGGTTCCCATATTCCCGGAAAAGGTAGCTGGCTAGGTATTCCACTTTATTTATGGGATACCCTTGTGGAGATTCATCCTAATTACTTAATTGATTTTAATGTGGAGATTCATCCTAATTACCTAATTGATTATAAAATATTGCCTTTGAATATGTGATCTTGGACCTCTCTTTGTTGCCTTACGGTATTACGGTATTATGGTCATGTCCCGCGAATGTGGGGATACATTTAGCAAAGACCTTTCGGTTAAATCATCATGTCCCTATAAAATAAATCATCGTCCCTCGGATGTTGCCTACGAATATATGATTTTATCCCTCGATGACCCGTCGTTGTAGCCTATGGTTAAATGATGATTGTCCCTTCGAATGCTAAAGTATCCTTACAAATGTTGCCTTCAATGACCAATCGATGACCCTACGATGTCCCTTTTACATCCAAAGGATAAAAATACTTACTTCTCAATAGTAAGGACAGTTTTACCCTCATAAGGATAGGAAATGCCCATAAAGACCTTGGGTAGGTATAACTCTTAAATGCTGAATCACAACTCAAAATACTTTTCATACCTCACACTTTGCAAAACATCTACTAGAAAATCACCACTTGGTATACATTCATACTAGAATCATTGCCAAGTTATATTTTTCTAAACAACTTTCAAAATTAAATGAGATAAATACTTTGTATACATTCGGACAAGAATCATTACAAAGCTAAACTCTCTTTTCAAAACATTTTCTAAGCAGTTCACAAACACTTTTTCAGACAAGAAGAACATAAGTGATCCAGCAATTAAGAGCCCATGGATAACCATGGATCCAAAGGGTGCTAACACCTTCCCTTTGTATAATGTACCTCCCGAACCCAAAATCTAATTAAGGTCTTTCCTGTTCTTTTCCACCTTTCCTTATTGGATAAAAGAAAAGTCGGTGGCGACTCTTGCTATCCGCGACATTTGCTTTCCAAAGCAAAAGCACCCAAAGTCAGTTCACCGTATGACAGTCATTTTCTAATTCTGTTTCTTTTATGCATTCATCGATGATATCCATGAAGTAGCATGTGTCTTCTATTGCAGGTGCTTTCAAAAATTTGGAAAGAATAAACTCAATTTTCTCTTCTCCTACTTCGAAAGTGAGTCGTCCTCGTTTTACATCTATGATAGCACCGACGGTTGCTAAGAATGGTCTTCCCAGTATAATTGGTGTGACTTCATCTTCTCTTATGTCCATAATTATAAAATCGGTGGGAATGTAGAATTGACCTATGCGCACGGGAACGTTTTCGAGAATTCCTACGGGATATCTAACGGAACGATCTGCTAATTGCACAGACATTTTAGTTGGTCTTAATTCTCCCATTTCAAGTCTTTTGCATATGGACAAGGGCATAACACTGATACCGGCTCCTAAATCGCATAAGGCTTTGTCTATGACAAATTTTCCTATATGACAAGGTATATAGAAACTACCAGGGTCTTTAAGTTTAGGAGGCATATTCTGGATTATTGCGCTACACTCAGCAGTGAGTGTAACAGTTTCGCTCTCTTCAAGTTTCCTTTTATTAGATAGAATTTCTTTTAAGAATTTAGCGTAGGAAGGCATCTGTGTAATTGCTTCTGTAAAAGGAATGGTGACGTTTAATTGTTTCAGTAGGTCAACAAATTTTTTAAATTGGCCCGCGTCTTTGGTTTTAACTAGCCTCTGAGGATAAGGAATAGGTGGTTTGTAAGGTGGCGGAGGTACATAAGGTTCTTTGTTTTCTATGGTTTCCTTATTACACTCTTCCGTTTCCTTAGGTTTACTTTCTTCCTCAGTTGACTTTTTAGAGTTTTGGTTTTCAATCCTTGGATCAGGTGGTCCTTCTACCTCTGTTCCACTTCTTAATATAATTGCATGAGCGTGGCTTTTCGGGTTAGGTTGGGGCTGTCCAGGAAATGTACCAGTTGGGGCAGCAGTAGGCGCTTGTTGTTGAGCTACTTGTGAGATTTGTGTTTCCAGCATTTTGTTATGGGTAGCCAGGGCATCTACTTTACTTACTAGATGTTTAATTTGTTCGCTAGTGCGTACATTCTGGTTTAAGAAATCTTTATTGGTTTGCTGTTGAGAAGCTATGAAGTTCTCCATCATGATTTCCAAATTGGATTTCCTAGGAACGTTATTGTTAGGTGTAGATGGGGCTGGTTTTTGATATCCAGGAGGTATAGCTGGGGCTTGACTGGGAGCTTGTCCTGGTGCGTATAAAGCATTATTAGTCTTATATGAGAAATTAGGATGGTTCTTCCAGTTTGAGTTATAGGTATGCGAGTAGGGATTTCCTTGAGCATAGTTCACTTGATCTGCTTGGATTCCTGTTAGGAGTTGACAATCTGTAGGGGTGTGGCCTTGGATTCCACAGGCTTCGCAATTTTGAGTTACGGCAACCACGGTGGCTGGAGGTGATACGTTTAGATTTTCAATTTTCTGGGCAAGAGCATCCACTTTTTCATTAACATGATCAAGGCTACTTATCTCGTACATGCCACTTTTCGTTTGAGGTTTTTCTACCATTGTTCTGTCGCTTCCCCACTGATAATGGTTTTGGGCCATGCTTTCAATAAGTTGATAAGCATCGGCGTAAGGTTTATCCATAAGCGCATCACCTGCGGCGGCGTCTATGGTTAGTCTTGTGTTGTACAAGAGACCATTATAGAAGGTATGAATTACTAACCAGTCCTCTAAACCATGGTGTGAACAAAGTCTCATCATGTCTTTGTATCTTTCCCAAGCTTCGAAAAGAGACTCGTTATCTTTCTGTTTAAATCCATTTATTTGGGCTCTCAACATAGCTGTTTTGCTTGGAGGAAAATATCGGGCAAGAAAGACTTTCTTCAACTCATTCCATGTGGTGACTGAGTTGGAAGGAAGAGACTGAAGCCATCTTCTAGCTTTATCTCTTAACGAGAAAGGAAAGAGACGAAGTCGAATTGCCTCTGAAGTGACACCATTAGCTTTAACAGTATCGGCGTATTGGACAAATACGGATAAATGAAGGTTTGGATCCTCGGTAGGATTTCCAGAGAATTGATTTTGTTGCATTGCTTGTAACAGCGAAGGCTTAAGTTCGAAGTTGTTTGCTTCAATTGCGGGTGGAGCAATACTCGAATGCGGCTCATCTTGCGATGGAGCTGCGTAATCTCGAAGGGCACGAGCTGGTTCTGCCATCTCGGGTATCGGCGAAGGAAGAAGATTTTTGAGATCAGGAATTTCGATTGGAGGGAGATTGTTTGCAGCACAATACTCCCGAATTCTTCGTAAGACACGGAGATATCGTTCAACGTCGTTGATTCGTAAGTAATACGGTTCGCCATGTGAGCGAGTGTGTGGCATACAAATCAACGAAAGACAAAAAGAAAAATAAAAATTGCCTTAGTCTCTACAGCGTAACAGAAGAGTTACGATATCGACTAAATAAAAATCCCCGGCAACGGCGCCAAAAACTTGATCGCGACTTTATGAGTCTATTGGGGTATTAACTGCAAGTGCACAGTTCTATCGCGTAGTTTTAAAAGATATCGATCCCACAGGGACTTATGAACCGATATACCGTTTTTCTAAGGTTACTTCGTAAAGCTAAGGCGGATGATACTTTGATGATTATGGGGAAAAGTAAAACTAAAATAAGATCTAGATTAAATATCAAATATAGCGGATATCGGTATGTAGTTCGTCGTAATTAGGGAATCAAATCTTCGTTGGTTTCGTAGTTTTAAAATAAATCTTTTCAGTAGACACTATTAATTTAAAAGCCTTTTCTCAAACTCTCGCTCTGTTGAATAGACTATGACTTTATATTAACGTGCGCTGTCACTAATTAGTTAAGTCCAAAATCACTTTTTGAAAACAATAGAATCTATAGAAACTCTTTTTAAGAAAACACTAACCATTTAAACACCCTTGTCTCAAACTCTCGCTCTGTTGACTTAGATTATATAATTAAACTTAAATGCTTAACTCTCGTCCTCACATTTAACCTTTAAAATTACTTTTTGAAAATGATTAGAATTTAATTAACTCTAAAAATTGCTTTCGCCCTGATTTAAAATTAATGTCCAATTTACACTGTCCAGTTAAAAGCTCAAACTTTCGTTCTATTGGTTTTAACTTCTTTATGTTTTTTACTCTCGTACAAAAACTTTGGTGTTAATTCTGTAAATTGAGACCATAAAAAGAGTGATTGTATTTTTAAATAAATTTAAACCAACTTAGTTTTGATTCCTTCATTCCGCTTACTTTACATACCGATATCTAAGTTTATTTAGCCAGACATGCTAAACAAGCCTAAACAATAATTATGCTTAAATAAAACCATATCAGGCAAATAATATAGATAAACAGCAGTGCAGGGCATATATAAATTAAAACAATAAATTAAAGAACCTGTAAAATTAACAGGAATCTTGAACACTCCACCACAGACCGGTTGGATTTGTTCTTGCAATCTTCAATCGGACAGGAAAATAAAAGCAAAGGAATAAAATACTATGATCTAACGTAAGGTTAGATCCAGTAAAAGATACACAATAGTTTTCGGTGTAGAAACTATTGTGTGAAAAATTAATTAAGTGCTCTGAAAATTGACTGGAAAAGAAAAGAAATAAAAATTGCTAGGAAAGTAAAGTGCTGAAAGAATTAAAAAGGCAGTAAAATAAATGCAGTGCCGAAAACTGGAAAATTGAGAGAGAGAGAGAGAGAGAGGTAGCTGCAGGGTTGGATCCTTGGCTCTATTTATATTACTCCAATTTGTAACCGTTTCCCACAAATTCCTTCAGTAAGTAACCTTCACGCTTCAACGAGTCAAACGGAAGAATAGGCTCAACGTGCCTCTGTTGCGCGTCAAAAGCCAAAAATATAGGAGTGGAGTGTGACGTTCGTCACACCATGTGTTACGCTCGTAACACAAGGTAGCAGGGCGTGACGCTCGTCACACCATGCGTGGCGCTCGTCACAGCTTCAGCGCTTAGGCAATTTTGGGCTGGGCTTTAGTGGAATTGTTTCTCATACTTTTTGCACCTCCTTTTCTTTGTTTTTCACGTATGCTTCAAATAATGTTGCCTGAAATAAATAGAAGGAAAAATACCAAGTAATATCGAATAATATGAAATAAATCGAAACAAATAATAATATAATTTAATTAGATCGAGTCCAAAAATGTGATATTATTTCATGTTATCAGATACGTAGGCATGAGGGCCCCAATCCTCACCAAGCACTTTATTATTCCCTTCCTTTTCCCATTCTTTTGCGAGTAATCTTTAGTTATCACCTATTCGAGCGAGAACAATCAAAACGGTTCCCATGGAGTACCATGGATGTTTGGGGTGTTAATACCTTCCCCTTGCATAACCGACTTCCTTACCTAGTATATCTCTTTCCCCCGAGTTTTATTGATGTTTTCCCTTCCCTTTAGGGATAAATAAAGTTCGATGGCGACTCTGTTGTATGTTCGAGTGTGCGATACGTTCGGGTATATTTCCGCTAGCTTCAGCTGGGAGTATTTCCTGGTCGCTAAAAGGAGTCGAGCCTAGTTTAGGTTGTTCCCTCGCTAGTTTAGGTGTTTACCTTATAACTTTACTCGCTTTTATGTATCGTTCCTTATTCGCTATATATTATGGATATTATCTTTTATACTCCCTATTGGGATGGGTTAGATTACATGAGAGGAAAACTCTATACCCGAGCTTAGTATACACATAGGTTAGACTCGTGGATAGTCGTGTACTCCTGCGTTTCGCACGTTGGGGGTCACGAGAACCACACCCAGACTAGATTCACTTGGAAGTACTTTTGTCCTGTGAGTATTCACTACGGCAGGGTATTTTCATTTCGAGTCAATGACTCAGGGAGACCTTCTAGGGACCACCTTGGAGCATAGTCCACACCTGTGAGGGGGATATGGGATTTTTCTGCAGGAAACCATAGCCTCTACATACATTTATTCTTATGAACGTCAAGCTTTTGATCCTGTATCAGGCAGTATACACAGATTATCCGGATTATTGGTACTGTTAACCTATGTTATTGCATTGTTGTACACGTGTTGGAGCTTGGAACTTGGGTTGCTATACCACCAAGGCCTTGAATTTGTGGATGTTGCATAATTATTTGCGTTCCATCCCTAACATATGCATTCTTTCATTTGCATTTCATGCATATTAACCAGAAAACTCACCTTATCCATTCCTCCATCAGAAAGACAACGATTCGCCGACACCGACCACCCGAGGATCATGGAAGAGACTAAGAGCATTGACATAACTGACATGGTTTTGGGGCTATTCCTGGATAGCATGACAACAAACTTCCCAAATTAGGTTGTGATTGATGAGCAAGTTGAAGACATTCTGAAGGAAGATAACAAACAGAAGGTTGCTGCAGGCTTTCCGCCACCTCTTCCTCAAGAACATTGTGTACTTCCACATCAGAGGCCTGCTCAGAACCACCAGAAGTTGAAGCAAAAGCAAACCATAAAAGGAAACAAAGATCAAGAAGGGAGACGTCCTCGCTATGATCCAATTCCTGTGAACTATGCACATTTGCTACCTATATTGGTTAAGGTTGGGGCAATTATGCCTAAACAAATCGAGCCTGCTAAGTTTCCCTACAGCCGTAAGCATGACCCTCATGCCATGTGTGGATACCATGCTGGATACGTAGGGCACTCTACAGAAACTTGTCATGTTCTCAAGGCTATAGTTCAAGAACTCATTGATCAGAAGCTGTTGAGCTTTACACCTGCGATTGCTGAAGTGCCTATTGAGAAAAGGTTTGAATACAAGGGTCCTCCGATTCATGTGCAAGTTACTCCACCTGTGGTTCAATCTGTTATGCAGTATCCGAATCAAGGATACCATCCTGGAATGTTATTGGCCTATCCTAGGGCATCATCTTTTGTTGCTGCACCTCAGTACACCTATATTGGGGCACCCTATGTCACACTTGGGACTCATCATGGCGAGACTTCTTATCAGACAGTTAATCCTGGCTTGGGGCATCCTGCTCGAACGTTCCAACCAATGGTTATTCCTCCGATTCATGCTGCTCCGGTGCAAGTACCTTGTATGCCTACACCATGCTACTCGGTTCCACTTGGTATTACGTCCCAGTATCAGCAGCCTCCTCATGCTCAAGCTTTGAAAAGTCAACAAACTGCGCCACGTGACTATCAAAGGAAAAAGCAGACCAAACGGTTTGATAGAAAGCGTCTTCAGTGTGATCAGATCCCTATGACATATGCTCAGTTGCTACCTTATCTCGTCCAGCAAGGGGCAATTGTGCCAAAAGAGATACCATCAGCTGTTTATCCTTATGGGCCGAAGTACAATCCTAACACTTCTTGTGCGTTTCACGCCGGCTATATAGGACATCCAACTGAAGATTGTGGGTTGTTCAAGTCAAGAGTGCAAAAGCTTATTGACTAGAAGGTTTTGTCATTCTCTGAGGCGGGACCCAATGTTATAACCAATCTGTTTCCAGACCACTGTGGACAGACTGTGAACACAGTTAGTGATGGAGATTACTCAGATCTTGTTGCTTCTTCAGAGGAGTATCTAGGCTACCAGTATCACATTGATTCAATCATATCTCATTTATAATTTCTTTTGTTTGTTAATTGTTGTTCATTTGTAAAACTTGTCTGGTTTTCAGATGATAATAATAATGAAATAAACGTGCATGTTTTGCTTAAATCCATTCGTGGTCACTCATACTTCATTTTATCAGTATCATACTGTTTGTCAAATAAAATCAAAAGAGAATGATCCAATTAAGATACGCAAGATCTTTGCCTGTATGCTTTTGAATAAGACTGTGCTGATGATGTAAGGCATTATTCAATCCCTAAACACTGGAGATATAAGGAAGTTAATCCCTAGTCAATCCCTTTGGGCCTTGTAGTAGGAGTTTCTTTCTTTAACACATAAAACCCTCATGTTTAACCAGGGGCAGGGTAGTATTCAGTTCGTTTAGACTTGCATTCAAAATTCAGAAAGAGAATGTCTCATTTAGTGATCAATCATATCATATACCTCTCAAGAGGATGGAATCACAAATTCAGAATGGTTATCCCTTACCCACAAAAAGGAGTGAGATAGTTACAACCTGTGCAGCAAATCAAGAAAGCAGTGTTACACGATTTGCTCAAGTATAAAAAGAAAAGATGAAACAAAATGAAAAAATCAAAAGCAAATCAAAAGCCCGCTAAGTCAAAAGCTTGAAAACAAGATTGACTTAGGCAAAAGTTAGGGCATCCCGGTGGGCTGCAGACCCAAACGATCAGTCCAGGCAAAATAAGGGTAAACAATGACAAAAGAATTAGAGAATCAACATCAAAATCCTCAACATAAGAGCAAATCTCTGTGATTGCAAATCAAAACAGAAAGTGAGTGGCTATCGTTCTAAACTCTCATAGGGTTCCTTAACCATCACGGCTGATCCAAAATCTTTTCTGAAAGATGGATGCTTGTTCTAAGCTAACTGAACGTAGGATTGGAGAACATCACGAAGAATGGGCGGTTTAGATTAGGTTTTGAGCCTTATATCCTTTCCTTCTTAAACCGTGAACCATGCCACGTTACAACCCTCAAAAGACCTAATTGAAGCATGGTCTATTTCGAAAGCATACTATGGTAGGATCACATTAAGTTGACTCTTAAAGATTTGATTGTCATCGATATTGATACTGATATGGCATTCTAATCAGTGATTCATTCACTAGATGGCATAATATTAGTGAGCACACTTGAATTTTCAAAACTTGCATGAACATGACATTACAATATCATTTTAAAATGAGCACTTTACATGCGAACAATCATTTGACATCAAGGAAGCTTACAATGGGAAAGTTGATCAAAATCCTGATATCTCATAGCTCAGATCTCTTCAAGAGTCAATCAATCTGGGGAAACCATGTCAAGAATATGCAAATCTCTCTAAGGCTCACATTGGGGCAAGCTACCCCAAGAGCATGAGAAGTCAATCATTCCCAAGATGGTTAATCAAGGGAATGCAATTTTAGACGCTGGGGCAAACCAGTCTGAAATACTCAGATGCTGAGACTACTCCGCAACTTGTAACTGGGGCAGTTGGTGCAAATATTCAGTACATTGGGGGTAGAAGCAGGCTACGCAGGTACAAGTTCTCTCCATGTTTCGGACATAATCCAGAAGTCTTACAATAACTTTTGAGCTTGAAGCAGGTGTCGGAGAATCACGTCTGGACGACCATCATCCTATCCCGAATTTCCCACCGCCCTTTATATGAGCATCTGGCTTAACCATCGCATAAATCATTGTCATGCATAAATCACGTCGCTTCACTCATGCATATCATTCATAAAGCATAACATGAAGCCTTACAAGCAAGAAAAGACAACAATCCAGTTTTGTTAACTAATTCAAAGCCCAACCTTTGCTTGGCAAACCACAAAACTCTCATCACACTACGTCCACTATTAATGGGCAAATTTTTGGATACATTAGTATTTAATCCTCTTCTACCTTGAATACCTGAAAAGCTTCCGCAATTCTTGTATTCAGGTTCAAGAAGATTAAATAGGGGCAGCTGTAGTGCCCTGAAATTTGCCCTCCTTTCTGCTTTTCATCTAACCTGTAACCTAATACCCATCTAACCTCATTCATATTTCATTCATGTGCATCCTTCATTCATGACTAACAACTGCTAACAGGTATCATGGATTCAGGGTTTGTGGGTGATAAAATCAGGGTTGGACTGAAGAAGTATGGTACTGCACATCGTATGGGTCGAAACCCTAATTCATGACGTTTCTATTCTGGGATCTTGTGCATGACTTGTTGTTTGGTCGATATTCATCTGGTTTGATTCATAACATTGACCTAAGTCATTTGGTTCAGGAGATTGTAGTACATGTTCAATCGTCCATACAAAAGTACACATCTTTCGCTTGAGTTGACTTTTTGGTCAACTAATTGACCAAAGTTAATCATCTGACCAAGATCAATTCCCTAGCCCTAACTCATGCTCATATTCGTGCTCACTTGTAAGCTATGTTAAACCATGCTCATTTGTCCATTCATATTTCATTTTGAATCGTTTTTTGAACCACATTGATCAATTGAAACCGTTCACGACCATTATATTCACCATTGTGTCTTGACTTCCTACTCGAATTGAGTTTAAATTCAAATTTGATTTTAATTGCAATTTAATCCCGGAGGTTCAAATTGACTTTGTCCAAATTGACTTTTGGAGGCTCAAGTTGATCTTTGAAAATTAAATTGATTTTAAAAGTCATTGCATCTTTTTTATTAACAAATTGATTGCAAAGAACATTGATCTTTAGATTTCGGATTGATTTTGATTCCAAGTTGATTTTGAAATTTAAAGATGAATTAACTTTAGAAGTCATTAAACTTTTACTTTTGAATTTTGGAATTCCTTTTTTTATCGGTTAGAATTTCTTCCTTCTTTTTTTACTTTTGGGCCTTGGTTGTTCATTTAGGACTAGGCCCATTCTTTTTATTTTAGAAACCACCATTTACCAATTCTAGATCCATATCCAATAATTATCCATTTGAAACTAAGTAAAACCATATCCAAATATTTCTTCATTATCCATTTTTACTTAAGTGAAACCAAAGCCCAATTGCTAACATGAATAGCATCCAAAATGCATTAGCAGCACAGCATGGGAAACTCATAAGGCATAGCAGAAATAACTACAAGCAGCATAATCCAAAAGTTGCAAGTCCGACGACAATGGAAACGAAAACACCAAAATTATGCAAAAAAACAATAGCATAACATTTCAATTATAACTAACAACTAATCATGAATTCACCTAACTAACTAATGATTTCGAAAATGGATCCGCTTTTCTATTCTTTCTAACAATTCCATTTACCTGCAAAATGGTTTCACTCTGCTAATTCATAACAGGGTAAAAAAAAATTAACACTAACTCAAAAATAACTTCAAATTCATTCTGAAACCAATTTCATTTCGCATCTCAATCAATTCACACAATAGAATTCCAGTCTGCATTTACAGCTAGCAGTAGCACTTCACCTAAGTTCCAATTCAATGTAGCTTTAACAAATGCTTTGATTTTAATTACAAGTGAAATTCATAACAGAAGAGTTTACAACTAACCAACTTAATAACTAACCTAACAGAAACTAATAACTAACTTCCAATTTGGTAACTAACTTTAGCATTTCACTGAGAGTGTCGAAACCAAAAATCTGAGTCTTATATAAGGATGCTTCGGTTCAGAATGGGGCTTCTTGGTTTTCATTGATTTTCAGAAAAAAAACTCACGTTGAGAAGAAGTTTCTTCACTTCTCAGCACATGTCCTCAACCTTCTTCATCTCCCTTCTGCAATTCCAAATTCCAGCCACTGCAATAGAATTCCAAATCCTGCAATTGGAAGTTGGAGTTCGGCGAAAAAAAACTCCCGGATTTGGCAACCGAAATCTCTTGGTTCCATCCACAACAACCTCGCATCCACCACTTTGTTCATCGCCATCAACAGAACAACCGAAGAAGAAGAAAGAAATTTTCTGCAATAACTCACGTGAGGATCCGGTTTTCAACCTCTTCCAATCTCGGTTTCACCATCTGCTTCTTCCATGGCACCACCATCACAATCCAATTTGCAGCGACTCGGCATGAAGCAAAAGAAAAGGCGAAGTAAGTTGCGAACTTGAGAAGAGGAGCAGAAAATCAAAGCCGGAAAACAGAGAATTCTTACCTTCAACCCGGTGAGTTTTCTTTAAGTCGCGCTTAAGATCCCGTTGATTTAGCAGCGCTGTGAGCACGGTGGTGAATGGTAAATTCGACTTCGAAGCATTAATTTCTGAGGCGCGAAGGTAATTTATTGATGTTGCACACGACCTAAGACTCGCGAGGCAATCGAACGTGATCGACCCGTTGGAAGCCCAATCGTGGAAGAATAACAGAAAGCTTCGAAACGGAATCCATGCCTGGTTTTGGAAGTGAGAGCGAAGCAGTTGTTTTGAGCAATTTCGTTGAAAAGCGGCGGCGAGCGAGAAGCCGGATTCTTGCGTTTGCATAAGCCGTTTTCCCCAATTTGATTCAACTTTTCTTTTAAGTGATTTTCCGTTTTGATAAGTTAGGACTCGACACTTTTTATGCTTCAGTTGAGGTATTGTGGTGAGAGATTGAAGGAAAGAGCTTAGGGAGGTTCGATTTTGTGGTAATAGTTGGCCAATTTCGCCGCCTCCGGTATGGGGGAGTAGCGCGGCGGTGAGAGTTCTTCAAGATAGAAGCGTGAACTCGGAGGTGTTCTTCAAGATGATTCACGGTGGAGATGTTTGTACGTCCGGGGGCGATGTCGATTGTGGCGATGTCGATCGTGCCGATGACGTTTCCGGATGCAAGGTAATTCGTCGTTCTCTTTCGATTTGAAAAGGAAGACTGAGGTATTGTGGCGTTTGGAGTGCCGGACCGGGTTCGTTGATTGTTTGTATCATTCAGCTTGGGCCTATAGGCCCAAAATCGCTCTCTACACCACCAGTTGGATCCTGCACCCCACTAGCTTGTTGAAGAAGATCATGGGCCTAAAGCCCATTGGTTGCTCCGCCACTGTTCATGTGCATCGTGGGCCTGCACCCCATTCTTCTCCAGAATCCCATTTCCAGGTTTTTTTTTCTAAATTTTGCTAATTGTTCTAGTTAGAAAATAGGATTTGATTAGGTTTCTTAATTCTTGATTAACATGGCAAATTTTAGGCTAATTAGGTTTCTTAATTCTTGATTAACATGGCAAATTTTAGGCTAATTAGGTTGTTAGTTTAATTAGGCTAGTAATTGACAATTAGGAATTAAATCAAGATTTTAGAATTAATTAGGTTAATTAGGTCGATTTTGATAATTAGGAGATTAAATCTTGATTTTTTAGAATATTAGGACAATATGATTTAACTAGAATTTTAATTAGAAATAGTTGTATTTTTGATTAAATTTAGAATAGTGCAATTTTTAACATTAGGTTAAACCATTCTTGGGTTCTAATTAGGTTTTGATTTGGACCTATTTCATAAATGACAATTTTGCCTTTAGAGATAATTGTAGATCTTTTATCCATTTATGCCATGATCCCATTAGGATTAGAATTTATCTTTAGGATTTAATCAACTTTAGGCCATAGTTAGAATTTGGACATATTTCACTATTGACCATTTTGCCCTTTATGGGCCTATTTTGATGTTTTGTGTTGAAAATTACATGTTCCCCTTAGGATTAGAATGCAATTAATTGTAGGGCTTAACATAGAATTTTATTTATGATTTTAATCAATATTTTGACATGCTCCTTTAGGATTTCTAATCTAACTTAGAATATTCAATCAACTTCTAATGCATGATCCCTTAGGTTAGTTTCTAATAATTACTAACTTCAATTAGATCCAAAAATAGTTCCCCACCAAAACTAAAACCAAACCCCCGATTAAATTGATCAAAAGAAATTTTGATTAATTAAATCCTTTGAACTTTTATAATCCCACAGTCTAATTGAGTGACCACCTTGGTCACTTAGTAGGACTTTTCTTTCACGTTGTGGAGCTCAAGGCCTCAAGACAAGATCTTCAATCAAGGCATCCTCAGTTACACCAAGAAGCGGATTATTCAAGCACATCAAAGGTGGCGTCTTCAAATTTCAAGCACTTCAAAGGTGGCGTCTTCAACACTTGTTAACTCAAAGTTAGAAGAGTGTGACACGAGCCTTAAGCAATAGAGAAGGAGTGGGACTGGAGTATTCATACCCCATTCTGAGTATCTTTGGGTATGGGACGTATGACCCAGCGCTCATCGTATTCACCTCTATTCATAGACTTTAGCACAATTCTAATCATGCGATTAACAAGTCTATCTTCACAAAGCAAAATACAACAAAGCAAGGACAACATCAACAACTTATCAGTCATGAATCAAGTTGTACGATACGAGCCTTAAGTAATGGAGAAGGAGTGGGACTGGAGTATTCCTACCCCCATTCTGAGTATCTTTGGGTATGGAATGTATAACCCAGCGCTCATCGTATTCACCTCCATTCATAGACTTTAGTGCAATTTGAATCTAACGATTGATAAGGTCTTCATCTTCTTCATTGCAAGAAACAACTACAAAGACTCTTCTCTCTCCATTTGAAAGTTAGTGTGATTCTCATCATCCAGTAACTATCAAGTCTCTCTTCATTCTATTCAAGTCTCTCATCATTCCACTCTAATCATTTCAATCTCAATCATTCATTCCTCTTGCCTCCTATCAATTTCTTTTCAACCCTAGTGGGCTGAACTACGAAAGCTCTGATTTCCTCATTTCACAATGAGGATATGTAGGAAGGAGAACCCGGTTTCTTCACGAGCTACCTTATTTATAATTCATCCTTCATTTCAATCAATTCTACTTCTTTTGCCTTACCAATCAATTTCTTTTCATCCCAGTGGGCTGAACTACGAAAGCTCTTATTTTCTTATTGCATTATAAGGGTACATAGGCAGGAGAACCCAGTTTCTTCGCGAGCTCTATCTTATTTATCAATCTACTTTCTCTATCCCCTAGATCACTCTCCATTCATGCAATCTAAACCATCTTTTCGAGATCAATCATACTTCTCCTTGGACTCCTTGTCCATCCTTTTAGGACGTCCTGAGGACAGTCCGTCTCTTCAATCGAGAGTTGTTTGGCGCTTATCCCAAACACTAACCTCCTTTGTTTGGCGCTTATCCCAAACACTAACCTCATCCTTTGTTTGGCGCTTATCCCAAATACTAACCTCCTTTGTTTGGCGCTTATCCCAAACACTAACCTCCTTTGTTTGGCGCTTATCCCAAACACTAACCTCATCCTTTGTTTGGCGCTTATCCCAAACACTAACCTACTTTGTTTGGCGCTTATCCCAAACACTTTCTTCCTTGTTTGGCTCTCAACCCAAACGCTAACTTCACCTTTGTTTGGTGCTTATCCCAAACACTAGATTCATCCTTGGTTTGGCTCTCAACCCAAACACTTTCATCCTTGTTTGGCTCTCAACCCAAACACTTTCTTCCTTGTTTGGCTCTCAACCCAAACACTAATTCCATCCTTGTTTGGCTCTCATCCCAAACGCTAATTTCATCCTTTGCTCTTCGATTAAGATCTTATCCTTCTCTTGGATCCAAGCTACTATCCTGATTTGATCTCGAATTGCCAATTCCCCAGCAAGTGGTACACTACTCCTTGCAGCCAGTACTACCAATCTCTCTCCCTTTATTCTCGTAGTTCCGAACTACGAATGCTCTGACTTTCTCATTTCACAATGAGAATACGTAGGCACGAGGATGTGAATCCTTGGCGAGCATACTTATAATTATTTCTCCTTCGCCTTAGGGCATCATTCATATCTCTCACAATTCACTATCTACCTTCGATCATAAATCATTCATCCATTGACATATCTGTCTCTTTGACATCGAAATACACCTTCTTTGGTATTCCATACCCATCCTTTTAGGACATTTGATACAGTCCGCATTTCATACCTAGAGTTGTTTGGCGCTAATCCCAAACATTTAATTCCTTCTTTTTTAGCTAAAACCTTACAGTGGCGGTCCGCTAGTCCACGTATTGGTTAACGTTGTTTCCCTTTAAGGTAGAAACCTCACTTCTCTTATGGATTCCAATACACTTTCACCTTTCGATTTCAAACAATACTTATCCAGTCACTTGTTACCAAATACTCTATTCTTTGACTTTGGTCACTTCACTCTATTCATTTCCATGACACATTCATAATCTACCTTCTTTCACTCCATGTGATATACCTATTCTTTGAGCCAAATACACTACTTTTATGCTCCATCTTGTACCTCCTTGCGAACCAAGAGTTGTTTGGCGCTTATCCCAAACACCTAATTCCTCTCTTTTCGGTTGTTCCAGACAGTGCTATAAGTGCTCTACGCCCTCACTTGTCGGTTCAAACAACCTGTTTACTCTTGGGTTCACATTTTCACCCCTTTTTGGAGTTCAAATCATATTATCCTTTGGTTCAAATCATACTTCTATCACACTCTTTCCATCTCCTGCCTCTAGTTCCTTGAACTACGAAGCTCTGAATTCCTCATTGCACTATGAGGATACGTAGGCATGAGGGCCCCAATCCTCACCGAGCACTTTATTTATTCCCTTCCTTTTCCCATTCTTTTGCGAGTAATCTTTAGTTATCACCTATTCGAGCGAGAACAATCAAAATGGTTCCCATGGAATACCATGGATGTTTGGGGTGCTAATACCTTCCCCTTGCATAACCGACTTCCTTACCCAGTATATCTCTTTCCCGGGGGTTTTATTGATGTTTCCCCTTTCCTTTGGGGATAAATAAAGTTTGATGGCGACTTTGTTGTATGTTCGAGCGTGCGATACGTTCGGGTATATTTCCGCTAGCTTCACATAGAAATTAGGGTAGATTGATTAAAGGTTATCTCACCGAGGACTTGGGAGAAAATACCTTTGAGAACTGGTAGTAATTGATATTTGTTGATGCAATAGTGACTCAGAGTTGTTACAGGAATAAATCACACACCTTCCCTGGCATTGTTCCTTTTTCTCTATAAACCCTTATTTTCATTCTTGTCTGCCTTTACCTTTATTCTTATATTTTTACACCTAAAAACCAAATTTATACTTTTTGTTTAATTGAATGATAATTTAAACTCGATATTGACTTGCAATCCTTGAGATCGACATTCGGGGAATGTCCCCATTATTACTATAAAAGGCAAAATAGTACACTTGCTATTTTCCCGATCAAATTTTTGGCGCCGTTGCTGGGGACAACCAAAATAGAATTTAATTTTAAGTTCAATTAAAATTTTGTTGCTCTGCAATAAATTTATTTTTCTGTCATTTATATATTTTCATTCACTAATCTGTGTATGCGAGGAGAGCCCTCAGCAGAATTTCTTTTTGACGCAAAAATTGAGAGAACCCTTCACCGTAGACGTAGAAACGCTAGATTGGATTCCAAAGAAGAAGTTCCCTCTGATCACTCAGATTCAGGAAAAGAAATTATGGTTGAAGTTCCTCCAGTTCCACCATCTCCACCTCGGGAAAGACTCCCAGATGACTATGGAGGGGCAAATGCACCGGGTGGTAGATTGACCATTGTCAACCAACAAGTGAATGTGACGAACTTTCAACTGCATCCTAGCACAATCAATCAACTTGAGAAAAATCTTTCACCAGAAAGGTTAATGAAGATGCCAACAAGCACCTGCAGAGATTCCTGACCATGAGTACTACTTTGAAAATTAATGGTGATACTGATGAAGCAAAAAAATTAAGAATGTTCCCGTTCACTTTAGCTGAAGATGCGGAAGAATGGTTCTACTCTCTTCCAGCCAACATTATCACATCATGGGAAGAGATGGAAACTGCATTCTTAAATGAATACTTTCCAGCATCAGTATTCCTAAGGAAAAGGTATGAAATCCTTAATTTCGCCTACAAAAGATTCAAACGGGTCTTAGTAGCGTGTACAACTCATAATATGGATCAGACTAAACAAATGTAGATGTTCGTTAACGGGCTAAAAATAAAAACAAAACAGTTGATCCATACAGCAGCCGATGGCTCAACAAATTTCTCAACAGCTACTGGTATTAAAAGGATCATTGAAGCGATAGTCGCATATGAGCATCTGGAATTATATGATAGGTGTACAAGCAAACCTGAAGGAGTCATTGACCTGAAAATACAAGCAAATAAAATTCATTTGGAAGATACAGTCGCTGCTGAAGTGGAAAAGAAATTGAAAGCTATGAATATAAGTACTCAACAGATAGCTCAAGTCCAACCGGCCCAAGCCAGCACTTGTGAAATCTGTAATGGACCTCATCATACGGTCTATTGCTTTGCTACTCCCCAACAAATTAAAGAGATCAAATTCTTAAAGCAGAATAACCCCTACTCTAACACTTACAATCCAGGTCGGAAGAATCATCCAAACTTCTCCTGGAAAGATCAAAAAGGGAATGTTCCACAATAGGGTCAAGGTCAATATCAACAACAACATGCTCCAAGGAAAGCAGATTGGGAGATTGCCATTGAAAACATGGCAGCTCAAAATAGGAAATTTGAAGAAGAGGCTAGAAACAATCAGAAAAACACCACTGCCTCCCTAAAGAATCTTGAAGTTCAGTTGGGGCAGATAGCACATCAACTAGCAAGTTCTCTGACACCAGGTTCCTTACCAAGTGAAACAGTTCAAAATCCGAGAGGTCAAGAGAATATTAATATTGTCACGACGAAAAAGAAAAAGGCTGCTAAAAAGAAAAAAATTATATCACCGAGCGAGCCGACCAAAGAGGAAATTACAAAAGAGACTAAACCGGTGATTAAGTTGCCCTACCCTCAGAGAGTGACAAAGAAGGAACCTAGCGAGTCAGACTTGAAGAAATTCATGACAATGTTAAAAAAGGTTGAGGGTCGTATGTCTTTGTTTGAAGCACTCGAAAGAATGCCCATGTACAAGAAATTCATGGAAGAGGTACTGGCCGAAAAGAAACCAACCACAGAAGAACAGGTATCCTGAAAGGAACAGTATAGTGCAAACTCATTGGGGCAGAAAATTCCTAACAAACAAAAGGATCCGGTAACGGTAACAGTACCATGCACAATTAAAGAAAGAACCTTAAAAAAGGTACTAATAGATTCTGGAGCTAGTGTGAGTCTGATGCCATTTTCAATCTATCACAAGCTAGGTATTAAAAATATCAGTGATATAAAGACTAATCTGAAGTTTGCGGATCACTCAAGAAAGGATGCATATGGTATAGCTAAAGACGTGCTGGTAACAATAGAGGACTTGATTTTTCCAGTTGATTTTGTAATCCTAGACATACCTGAAGATGATGAGGCACCCATCATTATGGGTCGACCTTTCATGCAGACAAGTCGATACAATCTCGACATGGATCAGTGCACGTTAACCTTGAAAGTTCACGACAAGGAAATAATATTGAATGCTATTGATGACCAGGAGCTAGAGGAAGATACAAAATCTCACTATCAAGTAGGCTTAATCAAGACATTGAATGCTAATGGAATCTCACCACTGCCATTAGCCACCCTGAATGGAAAGACTCCCATCTCTATTCCAAAAACAAGAGAAATAAAAAAAAACGAAAACAAGGTAAGAAGATGAAGGTTAAAAAGGACTCGTGGCACAAAGGAATCCAGACTGAGAAAAGAGACAATGTCCTAGTTTTGGACAAGAGGTGCAACAAGGTTTGGAGCCTGAAATACCCCTCATAACAAAGGGAATGAACCTTTGAGCCATGTGACGTTAAACGAAGCACTTCGTGGGAGGCAACCCACGCATTTTAAATTTAATCAATTATGTGTGTGTAGGTTTATACATGAGCTCTACAAGGAGGGAACATCACATCGGCAAATTTCTAAGTCATGCAAAAGGATAATCAACGTGGCCAGAGGTCCCGGAGGTTGAACAAGAGAAAAAGCCAAAAAAACGGCCAAAAGGGCAGCCTGATACGGCCACCCGTGTCAGATGACACGGGCCATGTCAGGAGGGTGCAAAATCAGGCCAACAAGTGGAAAAACAGTGGCCTGACACGGCCACCCGTGTCAGGAACACTGAAGGTGACAGAAAATTTTATTTATCAACAGTAGCCTGACACGGGCGGCCGTGTCAGCTGACACGGTGATAACACTGAATTACACCATGTTTTTGACTCGGATTTCACATGTTTATTAGGACTTTATTATCATTTTTTTGTATTATGCTCTCTTTTATGTTGTTTTCAGATATTTAGTACTTTCAGACCCTTTTGGAAGAAACGAAGCAAAAAGACCTAAAATTAGGGTTTTTCGGCGAAAATTGTACACATGGTGGCCGCTATAGGAGAAGCCATGACTCACCAGCCCTCAACCAGGAGGTAACCACCATGTTCCCATGATCTTTCCCATTTACACACATGGCGGGCGCCATGAAGGGATGGCGGGCGCCACCTTTGGAAATCACGTTCCCACTAAGGAGAAGTTGGAGGGCACCATGGTATTTGCAAGCTGCTGAAATCCTCTATAAATAGTTTGTTCCATTTCATTTTCAAATCATCCAACTTAGTTTACAATGCTAAGCCTATATTTATCATTTATAAAAGCGGTAATCCGTCACATCGGGGGGTTATCGCACCTTAGTGAGATTGAGTTGAGTCACTTCGAGTTGTTGTCGTCTTTATCTTCAGGAGTCGGAGGTTTATTTTTCTTGTACCAGATTTAAAGCCCTCCATTTGGAGCAGGTTCTTATTTTATCGCTTTTTATTTATTTACTTCCTTTCTACGCTTTACTTTATTTATTTTCCGCACCCGCTTTACTTTATTTATTTTCCGCACTCGCTTTACTTTATTTATTTCCCGCACTCGCTTTACTTTATTTATTTTACGCACTTTACTCGTTCTTTAAGCCTTACATTCTAAAATAAACTTTTTATCATGATCAATATCGTTGTGTTTGTTTGTGTTACCATGTCTGGCTAAATCTTTTAAAGGTTAGAATGTAAGGATCGCGGTTAAAGAGATGTTTCACATATTGAATCCGTAGAAATACTTTAAAGGTTGTTTTGATTTTTAATTTGAGTTTTCTAAAACAAACTTGGTTAGTTTTAACTATTCAAGGAGTGCGAAAGCACCCGGGCTTAGTAACTAGGATTTTTTATCACTTTAAGGAAAAACTATTTTTGAAACTGTTTTCGGACGCGTTGATAAATTTAAAATCAGGAAACTTCTTGGGTAAACTTTCCAAATCAAAATCACTTTTCAACTAAGTTTACGAGTCTTATTTCTTAAAAATAAGTTTACCACTTTAGCGTTCTGCGCACCTTTTATAAGTGACAATAAAAGGCCTTAATTTAAGGCTAAACTTGGTTTTGAATACGCGAAAGCAACAGTTCCTGCTAAATGGATTCTTTTCAAGAGTAGAAAATATTGCCTCATAAGTAGTTCTATTTAGACAATCGAAACATCACTTAACTAACGTGAAATACATTCAACCTGTCTTTACCTGCATTTATTATTTACCGTTACCTTGCAAACCCAATATCTCTTTTATACCGCCTTAGATAAACAACGTAATGATAGAAATCGATAGATTGACGATTTGATCTCTGTGGGATCGATATTTTTTTATATTACTTTGACGCGATTCGTGCACTTGCGAATTCATGCGATCAAGTTTTTGGCGCCGTTGTCGGGCACCAACTTCATCAAATTTCGTACCCTGTTGTTACACCGTCTAGACTAAGGCATTATTAGACGGTAAATGCGAAGAACCCATAGTACCGGAAATTTAGTAGATCCTTTAGCGGAACCCGAACGTTATACTCGTACACGCGTCTTACTCATCCGAATTAAGAAAGCTATGGCCGAGAATCGCGACCGGAGACCTCTTAAGGAATTTGCCCAACCCTCTGATGAGGAACCTAGTTCGAGTATAGTAAACCCCCTTATTCCTGCTAACAATTTCGAACTAAAATCGTCTTTGTTGCAATTAGTGCAACAGAATCAATACGCGGGTCTCGCTACTGAGAACCAGAATCAACATTTAAAAGTTTTTATCTAACTAGCCGACACCTTTAAATCTAACGGTGCTTCAACCGATGTGATCCGTTTGAGATTATTTCCTTTCTCCCTCAGGGATAGAGCACGTTCATGGTTAGATTCACTTCCAGCTAACTCAATAACTACTTGGGAAGACCTTAGGAGATTATTCCTTGCTAGATATTTCCCCCCTAGTAAAACTGCTGTTCTTCGAAACCAAATAACTAGATTTACTCAAAACCAAGGAGAATCGCTTTTTGAAGCTTGGGAGAGATATAAAGAGCTATTAAGAGTCTGCCCACACAATGGCCTAGAACAATGGCTGATCGTTCATACCTTCTACATTGGACTCCACTATAACACCAAGATGAGCATCGACGTTGCCGCTGGTGGCGCGCTGATGAACAAACCTTATCCCGAAGCTTGTGACCTAATTGAGGATATGGCCTAAAACCATTACCAATGGGGAACTGAACGAGCATCAATAGAGAAAAAGGATACCCAAGGTGGAATACATGAGATAAGCTCCCTAGACATGATGCAGGCGAAAGTGGACGCTTTAGCCCTTAGGATCGAACATACGTCTACAAACACTAACACCGCAGTGGTAGCCCACACAGAGTGCAAACTCTGTGGATCTAAAGGACACGAATCAACGGAGTGTAACCTTTTAAACAACCTGAACACCAACCAAGTGAATTACGCCCAAGGTAACCCATTTTCAAACACTTATAACCCTGGATGGAAGAATCATCTGAATTTTTCCTATAAAAACCAGAACCCTGTCCAAAATCATGCACCTCAGAGACCACAAGGTTATCAAGCCCAAAAACCAAATCAACCTATGCAAGTTGTGCCTCAGAAGTCTAACCTTGAGAAGATCATGGAAAGCTTTATATCGGGCCAGACTCAGAAAAATAAAGAATTCCTAAACTAGAACATTCACGTAAACAAACTGATAACGCAATTAGAAACCAAGGTTGATCAGATAATCACTCACAACAAGATGCTTGAAACCCAGTTCTCACAGGTAGCACAAAACCAAGCCCCACAAACTACACCTGAAGGACAATTCCCTGGACAACCTCAACCAAACCCTCGAGGGCAAGCTAACGCTATCTCGTTACGAAGTGGGACCGCTTACGAAGGGCCTCATAACCCAACAATGAGCGAGTCAAAAACTTCTAAAGAAAATGTACCTACCAACCAAGAAGAGGAACCGGTAGAACCCGAGAAACAAACAAAACAAGAAGGAGAAGCCAAGGTTAAAACTTACAAACCACCACCCCCGTACAAACCACCAATCCCATATCTACAAAGACTTAAACAAACCAAAGTCAATAACCAATACCAAAAATTTATAAAAGTAATAGAGAAGCTTCATGTAGATATTCCTTTTACCGAAGCTATCACCCAAATTCCGTCTTACGCCAAATTTCTCAAAGACATCTTGACCAAGAAGCGTAGGCTTGACGACCCAAAACCCTTGGAATGCAACTTTATTTCCGAGGATAAACTTGCTAAGAAGGAGAAAGACCCTGGTAGTTTTTCTATACCTTGCATTTTAAGGAGTCATGTGATCGACAAAGCTTTCCTAGACTTAGGCGCTAGTGTGAGTTTAATTCCCTTAGCTGTATGTAAAAGGTTAAACTTAGGAGAATTACAACCAACTAAGATGTCCCTCCAATTAGCCGATAGGTATGTTAAGTATCCTATAGGAATTTTAGAAGACATCCCAGTTAGGATCGGTCAACTTTATATCCCAACAGACTTTGTGGTCATGGATATCAAAAAAGATGAAGATATCCCTATCCTTTTAGGTAGAACATTCTTATCAACAACCGGAGCTATAATATATGTTAAAAGAGGAAAATTAACCTTCGAAGTAGGGGACGAAAAGATCGAGTTCATTCTTTCAAAATTCCTGATGGCACCAATTCTAGGAGACGCATGTTATGCGATCGATATCATAAATGAGTGTATAAGAGAATTTGATCAAGGAGAACCTAAGATCGAACCATTTTCAAACCCGAAAGAAAAGGATGACGAGCTAGAGGAAACGGAACCTCACACTAACGAATGTTTGGATCTTACTCCAGACCTTTCACCAAATTCTCAAAAACTAGCCCAAGAACTTAAGGAACTACCCAAGAACCTAAGATATGAGTTTTTGGATGAAGAAATGAACCGCCCAGTAATAGTTAGTGCCACCTTAAACCAAGATGAGATGAATCGACTCTTGAATGTTTTAAGAAGATACCCCTCTGCCTTAGGGTACAACATCTCTGATTTAAAAGGTATTAGCCCGTCCGTGTGTATGCACAGGATCTCGCTAGAGGAAGATTCAAAACCTTCCAGGGAACATCAGAGATGAATCAACCCTGTAATGAGCGAGGTAGTAAAGAAGGAAGTCCTTAAACTACTGGAAGCTGGTATAATCTATCAGATCTCTGATAGTAAATGGGTAAGTCCTGTACATGTGGTACCCAAAAAGGGAGGCATCACAGTCGTGCAGAACGAGAAGGGCGAGCATGTCACTAAACGCATAGAAGGCGGATGGCGTATGTGCATAGATTATAGGAAGCTCAATAAGGCAACTAGGAAAGACCATTTCCCCCTTCCATTCATAGATCAAATGCTTGAGTGTCTTGCCAGACACTCTTACTTTTGTTATCTGGATGGATATTCTGGATTTTTCCAAATACCCATTCACCCCGAGGATCAAGAGAAAATAACCTTTACCTGTCCTTATGAAACATTTGCTTACAGACGAATGCCGTTTGGACTCTGTAGTACACCAGCTGCTTTCCAACGTTGTATGATGTCAATCTTCGTAGATTATCTCAACGGAATTATGGAAGTTTTTATGGACGATTTCTCGGTGTGTGGGTTAGACTTTGAAGATTGCCTCATTAACCTTGAGAAAATCCTAGAGAGATGCGTAGAAGTTAACCTTGTGTTAAACTGGGAGAAGTGCCACTTTATGGTTAAAGAAGGCATAGTGTTAGGACATATAATATCTGAAAGGGGCATTGAGGTTGATAAAGCAAAGATAGAAGTTATAGAAAACCTTAAACCTCCTAAGACAGTTAGAGAAATCCGTAGTTTCCTTGGACACGCCGATTTCTACTGACGCTTCATCAGAGACTTCTCTAAAATAACAAAACCCCTGACCGGCCTTCTAATGAAAGACATTGAATTCATTTTAGATGAAAAATGTATCGAGGCCTTTAACCGTTTAAAACAAGCATTAATTTCAGCACCCATTCTACAAACTCCGGATTAGACTAAACTGTTCGAAATAATGTGTGATGCTAGCGATTTCGCTATATGAGCTGTTTTAGGGCAAATAAAAGATAAGAAACTACACGTAATATATCACGCTAGTAGAACCCTAGATGCCGCTCAATTAAATTATACAACAACAGAGAAGGAACTCCTAGCTGTAGTTTTCGCAATCGATAAATTTAGGTCTTATCTTGTAGGATCTAAAATTATAGTCTATACAGACCATGCAGCTATCAGTTACCTTCTGGGCAAAAAGGATGCAAAACCTAGATTACTCAGGTGAATCCTTTTGCTATAAGAATTCGACTTAGATATTAGAGACAAAAAAGGAACAGAAAACGTAGTTGCTGACCATCTTTCCAAACTAGAGCATTTGAAGCCAGATCATTTACCTATAAATGATGACTTCACCTATGACAGACTGATAGCTAAGATAGATACTGCTCCCTTTGAACCTGATAAAGACAACTTTGGGACGATTTCAGAAATTAGCAGAGTACCATGGTACGCTGATTTTGTGAACTATCTAGCCGCTGATATCATATCACCTGACCTCAACTATCAATAGAAGAAGAAGTTTTTTAAAGATATAAGACACTTCTATTGGGACGAACCACTCCTTTTCAAAAGAGGAACTGATAACATATTTCGACGTTGCGTCTTGGAAGAAGAAGTCAGAAACATCATAGAGCATTGTCACTCTTCACCCTATGGTGGACATTCAAGCACATACAGGACATACGCTAAGATCCTTCAAGCTGGTCTTTATTGGCCAACATTATGGCGTGATGTCCATACTTATATTGTCCCATGTGACCGGTGCCAGCGCGCTGGAAACATATCAAGACGTGACGAAATGCCTTTGAAGAACATCCAAGAAGTAGAACTATTTGACGTTTGGGGTATTGATTTCATGGGACCTTTTTCATCTTCATTGGGAAACAAGTACATTTTGGTAGTCGTTGACTATGTGTCCAAGTGGATAGAAGCTATAGCCGCATCCACCAACGGCACAAGAGTAGTCATCAAGATGTTCGAGAATAATATCTTTCCCAAATTTGGAGTTCCACGACTTGTCATAAGTGATGGTGGATCACATTTTATATCCAGGACATTTGATAAACTCTTGAGGAAATATAGAGTGAAACACAGAGTAGCAACACCATATCATCCCCAGACTAATGGTCAAGTGGAAGTATCTAACAGAGAGATTAAGCAGATCTTGGAGAAAATTGTATCAATATCTAGAAAAGATTGGTCTGAAAAGCTAACAGAAGCACTGTGAGCTTACATAACTGCTTACAAAACCCCTATTGGAACTACATCGTACCCGTTGATCTATGGGAAGTCATGCCACTTACCTTTTGAACTTAAGCACAAGGCATATTGGGCCATCAAGACCCTAAATTTGGATTACCTAGCATCTGGCAAGAAGCGACTCCTTGATATTCACAAATTGGAGGAACTCCGCCAGAACGCCTACGAGAATGTCGTTATATACAAAGAAAGAACCAACGTTTGGCACGACAAAAGAATTGTGAAGAAGGAATTTAATATAGGCGACTCTGTTCTCCTCTTCAATTCGAGATTACGACTTTTTCCAGGTAAGTTGCGTTCGAGATGGACAAGCCCCTTTGAGGTTTCCAAAATCTTAAAATCAGGAGCAGTTGAAATCCGAAACAATTCATGTAATCCGTTTGTGGTAAATGGACAAAGACTGAAGCAATACCAAGGAGGTGACATCCCCACAAAATGTCATGACCAAACTCGGATCGACCCTCCAGTTCCTACCTCTAACATATAAAGTTCGAATCGTCAAGCTAACGACGTTAAACAAGCGCTGCATGGGAGGCAACCCATGATTTCTTTTCCTTTACTTTTACTATTTTCAATTTATATTTTTATTTGTTTTATATATATGTATATCTATATGGAGACTAACAGTTATGATATTTTTGATTTCAGGTGTCCTCTGTTTCTAATCTAACTTTTCAGGAATGGAGAATATTGACACTATGCCAGTAATCTTTCGTGACCCAGTTCAAGAGCAGCGCTACGCCATGCTTTCCCAGCGCCCAATGTTGCCCACCAGATATCCCGACTCGAGTTGCATGGAGGCATTAGGCATTGAGCCTAGTGTCAGGCA
Organism: Lathyrus oleraceus; assembly: GCF_024323335.1. Classification (NCBI taxonomy): domain Eukaryota; kingdom Viridiplantae; phylum Streptophyta; class Magnoliopsida; order Fabales; family Fabaceae; genus Lathyrus; species Lathyrus oleraceus. Next base: position 171,369,211 of record NC_066584.1, on the reverse strand, counting down.
TTTGTGCAATCAGTTGCAGTGGGATGAATATACTGATGTTATGCATGTGACTTACAGGAACCTGACTTTGGAGTTCCTGAGCTCGCTGACCTACGAGCCCTATGTTGGTCATGCCAGTGATGGAGGATACATTAATTTCAGGTTGTTTGGAGAAGAATATACCTTCAACCACAAGCGTTTCATGACTTGCTTGGATTTCAGACTGCCTATGATGCGCCATCTGAGCTCCCCATGAGCTATTTTCTGAGCCGAGACGTCGAGAAGTTTTGGAGCGACATTATGTGTGGGGGTAGTCCTGACCCTTCCACCCAAATCTCCAGCAAGATTCATAATCCTTCTTTCAAATACTTCCAGATGATCATTGCCCACACCTTCCTGGGGAAGAGTGACCCTGATACGCATGTGAGTGCTGAAGAGATCTTCTTCATGTACTGTACCACTCAGTCACGCCCAGTAGATTATGGAGCTTTCCTGATCGAGAGTCTATATCTTAATGCTCGCTCTGTTGCGAGCCCTATACATGTTGGAAGCACGGTGACTCATATAGACTCAACCCTGGAACTCAATAGAAGACTATCTCACCTGACGTCTTATTGCAGCTACACCTTGATGGATATTGATTTCTGTCTAGACCGTGGCCTCATGAGGAGATCTTCTTTCCAACCGGATCAATACAGGCTATTAATCGAGGGTGAGACTATTCACTACTTCACTTTACCTGACCCTTAGGTGACTTGTGTTATTGATCAGGCCAATTGGGCCTACGCCATAGAAGGGCAGGGAGAGACAGTATGCGAGCCGAAAATCGCACCTATCAGAATCAAAGTTTGCACCAACAATCCAAATCTCCAGACTCCAAGCATGCAATCTGAATTGGTTAAGCTTCGCATGGAGATAGCCCAGCTTCGCCAGGAGCTTGCTGATGTTCTTTGCAGGTCGAAGTATCAGTCGCCTCGCATGACACCGAGACTGATATACTGAATGATGAGATCGCCGACCCCCGACGCCAGATCGCAGAGCTTCAAGGATACGAAGTTGAGGAGACTCCACCATACCCTGAGCATTGATGCCATCGTGAACCGAGAAATACCGTTTGAATTTCCCTATATTCCCGTTATTTATTATTCATGCTTATTTTTATTGTTTCCTTTGACATTATGCTTGCTTTATTTTTCCTAAGATTTCTGGACTCGTGAATTATTATTGACTCTTCATATATATATATATATATATATATATATATATATATATATATATATATATATATATATATATATATATATATATATATTATGTTTTTATGTCCATTTTGTTTTATTTTGTTTTATTTTACTTTACTATTTTATTTTGTTTTATTTTGTTTTATTTTGTTTTATCAAGCTTAAATCAAAAAACAACATTCATAGTTCACTTTTTCATTTCTCCACCAAAAACCCACTAAAACTCCATTTTCATTCCCTTTCTATAAATACCCATTTTTCTCTACAATCACCATTAATGACCGGAATGGAGTTCAACAACATCATTCTTCATGGAGGAAAACCCGGTGAGCGACAAAACAAGATTTCACAAAAATTGCAAACTCGGGAGATCCTCGCTACCAGGTATGTCGACGAAGACTGTTTGTACACTTTAGGCACGTACCATAGTGTTTTCCACATGATTGATAATTTAGGATTACACGATATTTTTTCTAGTAAAGCACCCACCTACGATAGGCTCACTAGGGAATTTTTGAGTTCCCTAATTTACACTATTTGCCCTGGCACTGCTAGCACGGTAGGTGCCATCTATTTTAGAATGTTTAATATAGAATACGAGTACACTACCGATGCTTTAGCGGCTTTACTAGGAATGCCTTACGGTGAGTGTGCTATCTGTGAGACGCCCTTGGATGTTTAATGGGCACTTGAGGCATTTACTTTTTGGAATAGATTATCTAATGTGAATGTCAGTTCCTTTGAAGGAATTTTGGCTTCTAATATTCATAACCCGACCATACGTATTTTTAGATACCTTTTGGCATGTACCATATTTGGCCGGGAGAATTCTAACAAAGTAAATGCTCGTGAGTTGCTGTTTTTACAGGGTTGCCTCACTAATCGCAGGATCAATCATGTTCCTTTCATGTTGGCCCATATGCCTGCCATCCTTAAAAAGGGGAGGAACCATCTCTTTCGGTGGTTTGATTACCTCCATTGCTAGAGCGTTAAATCTATATGCTGAGTTAGCCATCTTGGAACCACTCCCTCACCGCACCATTAACCTGAAGTTTTTGAAAGATATGAAATTATGCAAGGTGCGGAGAGCAGATGGTTTTCACCTAATGATACATGGTGCAGCTGTACCCAGTGTTGTTTTACCTTGCTCTCAGGGTACAGATGTGCGACATGCGAGGAACTGGACATACGATCTTGATGCTCCACCATTTACCGGTCCTTTGCCGCCCAACGTTCCTATGGACGATGGGCAAGGGACCGATGATGAGTTTGACCGGCGCGACCAGTCACCTGCTCATGATATTCCTGCTGCATCACCTGCACACACTGCACCTTCTTCCTCTAACCCTTTTGCAGGTACCACTCTCGGTTTCTACATTACCGAGGAGATGTGGCGCGAGCACCTGGCTCGTGAGGAAAGGCGTGACACCCTCCTGAATACCATAAACCAACAACTGGCAGATAATATGAGTTTTATGGTAGCTTCCCAGCAACGTAGTGAGCAAGCACATCGGACTATCACTGAGTCCTTACTTGCGATCACTAATGAGCAACATCGCCAATGACAGGCTAATGAGCATCACTTCGCTCTTATCGAAGCCACCTAAGGATCTCTCTTAGGCTACTCTCAGCAGCTGCAGGAAGGACTTAGTACTCGAACCAGACGTCGTCGACCCAAGCATCCTGACCAGGGCGGTGACGGTACCGGTGCTCACCCCTAGTTCTCTCTCTCTCTCTCTCTCTCTCTCTCTCTCTCTCTCTCTCTCTCTCTCTCTCTCTTCCAGGTTACTCCTACCCTATCTCATATCGAAACATTGGGGACAATGTTCGGTTTAAGTGTGGGAGGATATTTTATCACTTTTTATCTTTCCTTTATTTTTATCGCTTTTTTATCGCTTTCCTTTACTTTTATCGCTTTTTACCGTTTTCCTTTATTTTTAGTATGTTTTATGTGTTTTAGTTGTTTGTTTTTCCTTTCAATAAAATAACATGTGTCTGACGAGTCATCTGTGTAGTGTATCTGTATTTCTCCCATTTCTTTAACCTTACCAAAAAAAAATTGAGCAAAGAAAACAATACATCTTGAATATTCAGGCTATAAGACAAGTTTATAACAGGATGTAAAAGACTTGGGAAAACTTTTTCTAAAAATCGGTATTGTCTTAACACCTTAGGCTTCATGATTATAAGAGTCGATTCTGATACCCCATATGCTGTGGCCCCAATTTTTGTTCCAAATAAGTCCTTAAGTAGTTTATCCTTGCAGTTAGCTCCGGCTTAAGCATGCTCTACGTAGGGGACCGATGAAAATAAGTGAATGATCACAAAAATCCCTGCTTTGTTCTCAAGTCATATGAAAATCCGGGCTAGGTGACTCTCACACGGTCATTTAACCCAGCAAAATAAAGACATATATGAAACATGCAGAAAAAAAATAAAAAAATAAGCCTATTTGTTGGTTGGTTCAGAGGTATCTGGTGCTGAACTTGGTAGGATGGATTACGATCCAATCCCCTCAGCTGCAAATTGGGTTAAATAAAGGGGTTACACCAACTTATGTACCGGATCCCCATGCCTAGAAAAATAAAAATTAATAAGCCTATTTGTTGGTTGGTTTAGAGGTACCTGGTGCTGAACTTGGTAGGGTGGATTACGATCCAATCCCCCACAACTGCAAATTGGGTTAAATAAAGGGGTTACACCAACTTATGTACTAGAGCCCCATGCTTAAGATCATAATCACTAACCGGTCACTTTACTATGAGTATGTACGGATAACGGGCTTAATGTGATTGCACCTGAATGAAAATGACTTTAAGAAAACGAAAAGAAGTCTTAGGTATGATGGAGTAATGTGGATTGATTTGTATAGGAACGAAGCCTATGACCGCAATTGCGGGAAGTGTCACTACAATATCCTTAGCTCGATTCATTAGTACCTATCGATACATTCCTCGAATGAACTTATGAGTTTTTTTTGCCTTGAATTAACTCTAGTTGATACTATTTTTCTTGCATAAACTATAAAGAGTTTTGCTTGAGGACAAGCAAATGTTTAAATGTGGGAGAATTTGATCACACTGAATTACACCGTGTTTTTGACTCGGATTTCACATGTTTATTAGGACTTTATTATCATTTTGTTTGTATTATGCTCTCTTTTATGTTGTTTTCAGATATTTAGCACTTTCGGACCCTTTTGGAAGAAACGAAGCAAAAAGACCTAAAATTAGGGTTTTTCAGCGAAAATTGTACACATGGCGTTGCACATGGAGGCCGCTATAGGAGAAGCCATGACTCACCAGCCCTCAACCGGAAGGTAACCGCCACGTTCCCATGATCTTTTTGTCGCATTACGCGAAAAACCGGCGGGAAACAAGAACAACAGAGCCGCCACTGCGCGTTATTTATCCCAAAAGAGGGAAAGGAAACCCTCAGAGTAAACCTGGAAAAGACATGGTCTCGCGACCAAAGAGAAAGGGTAAGGGAGTCGGTTACGCAAGGGGAAGGTATTAGCACCCCTCACGTCCGTCGTACTCGACGGGATCCACGCTCTAAGAAAGAAAAGGTTGCTAAAACAAACACCACACACACACACTGGCTGAAAGAGACATAAGAAAACAAACAAGACTGAAACTGACTCGGCAGGATATCGCATCCTGGGCCTACTTAGTCTATCAGGCATAGACATCAGAGTCAAAGTAGTTCGAACTGGGGAAACGACACATGCTCGCTAGGATATCGCGTCCTATGCATACGTATCTCCTTGGACGAAGGAGAATCAGAGCATTCGTAGCTCGGCTGACACGCACACAAAAACAGGCAAAGGCAAACGTGGAGCCCGAATGCCAATCACTGGACTTACATCAGCATCCAAACCAACACACGCACACTGGAACCCAGATGCCACTCGATGGACTTATACCGGCTTCCAAGCACACAACAAGAACAAACAGACAACAAATTGCTAAGGAGTCGGGAACTCGAGCCTAGCAATCGTCAAACAACACACACAAAAAGAAAAAAAAGGTGCCCGGAGAGACCTCGCACGGTCTCCTGCCTACATACCTCGTCTGGAACGAGGATCAGGGCGATGTAGTTCCCCTACGCAGGGAAAAAGACTAGCCTAACCAGATAACAGAGGGAGACACAACTAGGGAGACTACGACTCGAGCCTAGATGTTATCATGCAAATCATCCCTAAGTTAAGGTTTCTAGCTAACTTGCACAGGAAGCAAGCCTATCGTAACCCTGACTTGCACAGGAAGCAAGCCAAACTAAACCTAACTTGCACAGGAAGCAAGCTAAACTAAACCTAACTTGCACAGGAAGCAAGTCAAACAAACACACAAGCACAAGTAGCACACACTATATGCAAACAATGGGCTCAATCAAGGTTAGGTTTTAGTCGAGGGGTCATATCAACCTCAACAAACAAACCAATGGAACTGGGTAATGTTAGCTCTTAACCTTGCCATTGAGGGGCTAAGGTGAAGCAGATGAAAGGTGAGTGAAGATAGGACTTCACAGCTCTTATCCCTGGCCTGGGAGAGCTTAAGACAAGAATGTGTGGGTTCAGAAAGTGGGAACCCTTCTACACATTTAAAACTGACTCAACTGTATAATTGTACAAGATCTTGGGTTTGTATCTGCAATGCATCAACACAGTGGTGTGAGCAAAACAGATGACACACAGAATAACAGGGGATAGGTTGCATATCCCTTGGGTTCTGCCAATTGCCTCTTCACTTAGGAGGTCTTTGACTCTATACAAGGACAAATGTAAACAGTCACAAACATTGCCTCTTAAGGAGGACTTCAGACAGTTGCCTGGCCAAGTAACAGGCCAGGTCTTCCAGACTACATGAAGATTTAGAAGTATACCTCAATGCAAATTGCTTATACAAGCAAAGCAAAGCAAAAGTTCACAAGGAACTGAGCAACTAAAAGCACCTGAAATAGTCAAGCAGACATTAGTATACAACTTCAAAACAAAGCAAAAGGAAACAGACATCAACAGTTAATCATAAGCAAGTGAATGTGCAAGGCACAAGGCTCAAGGCATGTGAGCCAAGCAACCTACAAAAAATAACATGTTAGTCATGATAAACAAGCAAGTTCAATCAAAAAGAATTGGTCTCATTGGCCATTTGTTGGTCAACCTGAAAACATGAACTCAAATGTGAGTAACAGGACCACTAGGGCAAGCCTAGGGTCAAAAGTGAATGAGAAAGTTAAAACAGCAAAGGGCAAGTATCCAAAATCATGTTCAAACAATCAAGAAACAAAACCAATTGGGTTCACATTCATATCAATCATCATTATCATTTCATGAACAAATTAGGTCAAAACATGGCATTTTAGAAGCTCATAGAAGTCAACAGCAAGACTTGAATCAAAAGCAATCTTAAACATTTCAAAAATCATCAAATAAATCATGATCAATCACAATCCACAGCATGGTAAGCATGTCAAATTTCATCTCATTTGGACAAGTAGAAGATAGTCAATGAAAATCAGAAAGGCAAGGCAATTTTGAACATGCTCAAAGAAGTCAACCAAACATGCATCAACTTAGAAAAATCATAAATCAGGGATGGCATATGATAAATGAATGGGACTAAAACCATGGCAAAGCTTAAGATGTCTAGTAATCACATATAAAATTTCATGTCCATCTAATAAAGTATGAGCATTTCACAAAACAAATGGGAACAAGTGTCACAAAAAGTCAACATAAGACCAGACAGGGGACAAAAATCTCAAACAATTAGGAAATGCCACAAATAATTCTGTCATACGGTGAACTGGACTTTATCGGATTTGTAATCGCAATGTCGCGGTTAGCAAGAGTCGCCACCGACTTTTCTTTTATCCCATAAGGAAAGGTGGAAAAGAACAGGAAAGACCTTAATTTTAAATTCTTAGGTTCAGGAGGTACTTTATACAAAGGGAAGGTATTAGCACCCTTTGTATCCATGGTTATCCATGGGCTCTTAATTGCTCAATCATTTATGTTTTCCTTGTTTGAAAAAGGTGGTTGAGAAATGTGTGAAAAATGTTTTGAAAATGAGAAATTAACTTTGTAATGATTCTTGCATGAATGTATACAAAGTGGTTATCTCGTTTTAATTTAGAAAATAGTTTAGAAAAATATAACTCGGCAATGATCCTAGTGCGGATGTATGCTAAGTGGTGATTTTCCAAAAAGATGTTTGAAAGGTGTGAGGTGAAAAGTATATTTTTTGGTTATGAATGAGCAATTAAGGTTATACCTGTCCGAGGTCTTTCCGGGCGTTTCCTATCCTTATGAGGGTAAAACTGTCCTTACTATTGAGAAGTAAGTAGTTTTATCCTTGGGATGTAGAAGGGTCATCGATTGGTCATTGAAGGCAACAGTTGTGAGGATACCTTAGCATTCGAAGGGACTATCATCATTTAACCGTAGGCTACACCGAAGGGTCATCGAGGGACAAAGTCGTATTTCCGAAGGCAACATCCGAGGGACTATGATGATTTAACCGAAGGGTCTTTGCTAAGGATATCCCCATATTCGCGGGACATGACCGTAATATCGAAATTGTGGGGTAATAAAGAGAGGTCCGATATCATTTATTTAAAGTCCGGATTTTAACAATTAATTAAATAGCCGTAATCAGTTAGGTAATTAGGTCCACAGGAAATCAATGAAATCAATACATTAAAAATCAAGCTTGGTGATTCAAGATGAATCTCCATATTAAACTTAGGTCATCCAAAAGCCATCTCCTCAAGAATGTCCACACCTAAAGCGGCATGCCTAGCCGGTTATTTCTTTGGAAGTATGCTGGCCTTTACATCATGCAACACACGGATTAGAGCATTGAGGCAAAATACAATTGGAAATTGCCCCATAACAGTCAGAAATTTAAGCCAAATAGTGCAGAATCATGATTAGATGAACATAAAATGGACAACAAAGAGACAAAACAGCCACTGTCCCGTTCGCCTCTGCTTCGCCTAGCGAAGGCTCAGCGAAGGCTCGCTGCAGGCTCGCCTAGCGATGAGCTAGCGAGCGGCCACGGGTTTGGAATTTGAGAACAGTATGACCTCTACCTGCGGCATGGCTTATGGCATCCAACACATAATTACATGGTTCAGCATTCACAATATTCAGGCACACTTAAATTAACATGCAAAACTTCAAATACGTTTATGAATTCAATTATAATATCATCCACAAGTTAAGAACATGAAGCGGTACCACATGCCAAATGAGAACACAAAGCGATATCACATGCAGCTTAAGAACCTAAAGAGGTACCACATGCAAAATAAGAACATAAAGTGATAATCACATGCAGATTAAGAACCTAAAACGGTACCACATGCAAAATAAGAACATAAAGCGATATCACATGCAAATTAAGAAAATAACGCGATAATAGTGATGCAAACCTGTTTGCAATCGAATTGCAACCTTGAATTGGCGAGCCGGATTGAGTTGGGCGGCAGTAGCTTCGGAGCGGGTGAGCGGCCTTCAGGGTTTCCGCCTTCAGAACTCTTTGGATCAGCAGGGTTTCGGTGCTAGGGTTTCCGTCCTTTTCCGTCCGTCTGTGTGTGTCCTTTTTCGTGGCAGAGGAGCTGGTATTTATAGTGGTAGTGGTGGTGACCTAATGGGCTTAAAATGAGGTCCAAAACTTCCAATTTTCGCAAGCTTCGCTAGGCGAAGGAATTGCTCGCCTAGCGAGCAAGCTAGGTTTGGGCTTTTTCTGGACCTGATGCTTCGCTGGGCGAGTGGCATGCTGAGGTATTCGCTAGGCGAAGGAATTGCTCGCCTAGCGAGCAAGCTTTTTTTTTTGGCCACTTTGGATTAGGCCTGTTGCGAGCTGGGCTTTTGTCCATTTAATATCAGTGCCTTGCAGATCAAGTCAGAGGGTCTTGGAAAATGCTTTGTAATATCAACGGGCAAATTTTGGGGTATGACAACTGCCCCTGTTCAATATTCTTGCACCGAGAGAGTTAGAATGGCGAGTATGCCGTTCGTGGTTTGGAGGTGAAAGATTATTGAACACTAGAATGCCCCAAAAATTTGCGCTTATCCATTAGTCTTGATGGAGATGGGCTTAAAGATGCCATCCAGGAGGTTCGATGACGAGATTTTCCAGATTGTGTCGTACGTTAGACGATATCTGAAGACATGGGTGTCACCGGGTCGTACCTCAGACCGTATAGTGAATCATTCATCATGCTGTTGACTTCGTTGGGGAGTCCGAGTATGTTATACACTGCTGGGGATAAGGGATCAGAACGGGTCGTATGTTAGACCGTGTCTGGATACCAGAGTGAGTTGTTTGTTAGGCGGATGGCTTTGATGGGGATGAAAGATCAGAATGGATCGTACGCTAGATCGCATCTGAGCTGCAGAATGAGCCGTCCGTTAGGCTGAATCTGCTGAAAAGGGAGTAGTCGTGTACTAGACTACCATTCAGAAATGTACCTGTCCGAAGGTAGCATCTGAGTAAGGGAGTAGTCGTATACTAGACTACCATTCAGGAATGTACCTGTCCGAAGGTAGCACCTGAGCAAGGGAGTAGCCGTATACTAGACTACCATTCAGGAATGTACCTGTCCGAAGGTAGCACCTGAGAAAGGGAGTAGCCGTGTACTAGACTACCATTCAGGAATGTACCTGTCCGAAGGTAGCACCTGAGAAAGGGAGTAGCCGTATACTAGACTACCATTCAGGAATGTACCTGTCCGAAGGTAGCACCTGAGCAAGGGAGTAGCCTAACTTGGTCGTACATTAGACTGTATTTGAGCAGCATCTGGTCTAACTTGGTCGTACATTAGACTGTATTCGAGTTGAAGAAGGTCCAACTGGGTCATACATTAGACCGTGTTGGGCGTAGTTGAAGATCAGAATGGATCGTCCGTTAGATCGTATCTGAGTGGAAGGAGTTATATGATGAGCTGAATCAGAATGACCCGTATGCTAGGCTATATCTGATAGTATTTGTATATGTTGTATTTGCAATGAATATTTGGGATGGGCTTATAGATGCCATCGTTAGGAGGATGTCAGAATGAATGTTGACATGGAGTATATCTGAAAGATGTATCTGAAGAAGAAAGTAGTCGTACGCTGGACTACACCTCGGAATATACCGTATGCTAGGCAGTGTCTGAGGGTTATAGTTGAATTTTGAATGTAATTGATGAGGATGTCCGTCTGAATGGACCTTTGTTTTGACTGTATCAGGAGGATAATTAACCTGAAAAATAAAGTTAGCTTCATGCCATGTCATGATGCATGAGATGCAAATGTTGTATGCATGCGTATGCAGTGAAATGATGTGATGGGTGAATTATGCATCTGGAATAAATGCGAGCATTGTATGCATGCATATGTCATGAAATGATGTAATGTATATGATGCGGAATGAAAATTGTATATAGGTATGTGATGTGAAATGATGTAATGAATGCATTAGGCGTCTGAAATATTCTTCCAGGGGACACTACTGGGAAAATAAATCTCAGTCTGCTGGTCGGAGATAGTTATAGGGAAGACCCTCCCTTAACTGGGGGATTTGACTTCTGTCTGATGGTAGAAACACTTGACAGAGCCTGGCTGGGGACAGAAAAGATGACCCATTTGTCTAGCAATGCCACTCTCTTCTGGGAAATAATTGACGTTGCCGGGAAATAGGATTAGCAACGAATTCATTGGAAAGCATGGTTAGACCTTTTCCTTGGTCCTGAAGTCTCGTAGTAATTGCAATTTCCATTTTAGGCATGTATTTTTGATAAACATTGATCATGTTCAAATGCAAATATCAATTCAAATTAAATCAATGGACGTTTACGCAAACACAACAGAGAAATAAAACCACAACATTTTTCGAAATGAAATTGCATTGATCCTGAAAGAGGGCCTATAAATAGGCAAGTGAGTACAAGGAGACAGAAATCCTAGTAAGAGGAAATTGTCAAGAAAGCAAAGAGAAAACTATGCAGAAAAAGTCCTATTGATTTTAATTCCACTACTGTCATCATGTCTTCAAGCATCTCATCTTCTGCTGTCGGATAGAGGTGATTGGCTTGTTCAGTCCCTTGAACTTGGTTGAAGCGGACAGAGAACGGGACATAGTCATACGCTTGAATCCCTAATTTTTGCCTGGACCGCCTTTTCAGGTTTTCAGTCCACCAGGATACCCGTTTTTGCCCAAGCCGCCTTTTCAGGTTTTCGACTTGCCGGGTGTACATTTTTATATGTTTATCCCTAATTTTTGCCCGAACCCTTTTGGTTCGCCGGGATGCCCTTACTTTTGCCTAGGTACGTCGACCTAGCGGGTCTCTGTTATGCGTAGTATTTTTTAACTATGTCCGCGTTCACAGGATGCGGGAAGTCTTTGCCATCCATTGTAGCAAGTATCATGGCTCCACCAGAGAATACCTTCTTAACCACCAATGGCCCTTCGTATGTGGGAGTCCACTTGCCTCTGGGATCCCCTTGTGGTAGAATGATACGCTTGATCACCAAGTCACCAACTTGATACACCTGTCTCTTGACTCTTTTGTTAAATGCCTGGGTCATGCGCTTCTGATATATCTGCCCGTGACAAACAGCCGCAAGTCTCTTCTCATCAATCAAGTTTATCTGATCGAGTCGAGTCTGAATCCATTCATCTTCATCTAAGCCCACCTCTTTCATGATTCTTAGAGAGGGAATCTGAACTTCCACCGGTAAAACGGCCTCCGTTCCGTAGACTAAAGAGAAAGGAGTTGCCCCCGTCGAAGTGCGTACTGAAGTGCGATAACCATGGAGAGCAAATGGTAACATCTCGTGCCAGTCTTTGTACGTTACTGTCATCTTTTGTATGATCTTCTTAATGTTCTTATTAGCAGCCTCCACGGCGCCATTCATCTTTGGCCGGTACGGAGAAGAGTTATGGTGCTTAATTTTGAACTGCGTGCAGAGTTCAGTAATCATCTTGTTGTTCAAATTAGTACCATTGTCAGTGATAATCCTTTCAGGGATGCCGTATCGACAAATAAGGCTATTCTTGACGAACCGTGCCACCACATTCTTGGTGACAGAAGCGAATGAGGCTGCCTCTACCCACTTGGTGAAGTAATCAATAGCGACGAGAATGAAGCGATGTCCATTAGAAGCCGTAGGTTTAATCTCCCCGATCATATCGATGCCCCACATTGCAAAGGGCCAAGGAGCTGTCAACACGTTCAATGGAGCAGGAGGCACATGTACTTTGTCCGCATAGATCTGACACTTGTGACAGGTTCTGGAGTGATGGTGGCAATCAGCTTCCATGGTAGACCAATAATACCCTGACCTCAGAATCTTCTTGGCCATTGTATGTCCATTAGAATGAGTCCCAAAAATACCGTCATGCATGTCTTCCATAATCTTTTCTGCTTCCTTTTTATCCACACAGCGAAGCAGAGTCAAGTCATGATTACGTTTGTGTCGCATTACGCGAAAAACCGGCGGGAAAAGAAAGAAACAACAGAGCCGCCACCGTGCGTTATTTATCCCAAAAGAGGGAAAGGAAACGCTCAGAGTAAACCTAGGAAAGAACATGGTCTCGCGACCAAAGAGAATGGGTTCGGGAGTCGGTTATGCGAAGGGAAGGTATTAGCACCCCTACGCATCCGCAGTACTCTACGGGATCCACGCACTAAAGGAAGGAATATTGGTTGCTAAACACTGCTCAAACACACGCACACTGGCTGAAAAGAGACAAAAGAAACTGACTGAAACTGACTCGGCAGGACATCGTATCCTGGGCCTACTTAGTCTATCAGGCATAGACATCAGAGTCGAAGTAGTTCGGACTGGGGAAACAACACATGCTCGCTAGGACATCGCATCCTATGCATACGTATCTTCTCGGACGAGAGAAGAATCAGAGCATTCGTAGCTCGGCTGACACGCACACAGACAAACAAGACACAGGCAAACGTGGAGCCCGAATTCCAATCACTGGACTTACATCAACATCCGAACCAAACACACGCACACTGGAACCCAAATGCCACTCGATGGACTTACATCAGCTTCCAAGCACACAACAGCACAACAAGTTAATAGGGAGTCGGGGACTCAGCCTATAACTGTCAAACACACACTCAAACAAACAGACAACAAATTGCTAAGGAGTCAGGCACTCGAGCCTAGCAACTGTCAAACAACTCACACAAAAAAGAAAAAGGGCGCCCGGAGAGATCAGCTCAATCTCCTGCCTACATACTTCATCTGGTATGAAGATCAGGGCGATGTAGTTCCCCTACGGAGGGATAAGGACTAGCCTAACCAGATAACAGAGGGAGACACAACTAGGGAGACTACGACTCGAGCCTAGATGTTATCATGCAAAATCATCCCTAAGTTAAGGTTTCTAGCTAACTGGCACAGGGAGCCAGCCTATCCTAGTCATGACTTGCACAGGAAGCAAGCCACACACACACTTAACTTGCACAGGAAGCAAGCCAAGCAAAACCTAACTTGCACAGGAAGCAAGTCTAAACTAACCCTAACTTGCACAGGAAGCAAGTCAAACTATCCTAACTTGCACAGGAAGCAAGTCAAACTATCCTAACTTGCACAGGAAGCAAGTCAAACTATCCTAACTTGCACAGGAAGCAAGTCAAACTATCCTAACTTGCACAGGAAGCAAGTCAAACAAATCCTACAAGCACAGATAGCACACACTATACACAAGCAAGGGGCTCAAACAAGGCTAGGTTTTAGTCGAGGGGTCATATCAACCTCAACAAACAAACCTCTGGAATGGGGTGAGTGTTGCTCTTAACCTTGCCATTGAGGGGCTAAGGTGAAGCAGATGAAAGGTGAGTGAAGGTAAGACTTCACAGCTCTTATCCCTGGCCTGGGAGAGCTCAAGACAAGAATGTGTGGGTTCAGAAAGTGGGAACCCTTCTACACATTTAAAACTGACTCAACTGTACGATTGTACAAGATCTTGGGTTTTTATCTGTAATGCATCAACACAGTGGTGTGAGCAAAACAGAAGACACACTGAATAGCAGGGGATAGGTTGCATATCCCTTGGGTTCTGCCAATTGCCTCTTCACTTAGGAGGTCTTTGACTCTATGCAAGGACAAAATTAAACATCCACAAACATTGCCTCTTAAGGAGGACTTCAGACAGTTGCCTGGCCAAGTAACAGGCCAGGTCTTCCAGACTACATGAAGTAAAAGAGACATACCTCAATGCAAATTGCTTATACAAGCAAAGCAAAGCAAAAAAGTTCACAAGGAACTAAGCAACTAAAAGCACCTGAAACAGTCAAGCAGATGTTAGTATGTAAGTTCAAACAAAGCAAAAAGAAACAGACACCAACAGTTAATTAGAGGCACATGGATGTGCAAGGCACAAGGCTTAGGGCATGTGAGCCAAGCCACCTACAAAACAAACAAGTTAGGCAATGATATTTGAGCCAGCTCAATCAAAAAGAAGTGGTCTCATTGGTCAATTGTTGGTCAACCTGAAAACATGAGCTCAAAGGTGAGTAACAGGACCACTAGGGCAAGCCTAGGGTCAAAAATGAATGAGAAAGTCAAAACAGCAAAGGATGAGTGTCCAAAATCATGTTCAAACCATTAAGAAACACAACCAATTGGGTTCACATTCATATCAATCATCATCATCATTTCATGAACAATTTAGGTCGAAGTATAGCAAACAGAAGCTCATAGAAGTCAATAGCAAGACTTAACTCAAAAGCAATCTTAAACATTTCCAAAAATCACCAAATAAATCATTATCAATCCTAACACATAGCATGATAAGCATGTCAAATTTCATCTCATTTGGACAAGTGGAAGGCAGTCAATGAAAATCAGAAAGTCAAAGCAATTTTGAACATGCTCAAAGAAGTCAACCAAACATGTATCAACTTATAAAATTCATAAATCAGAGATGGCATATGATAAATGAATGGGATCAAAACCATGGCAAAGATGAGGATGTCTAGTTATCTCATGTAAAATTTCATGTCCATCCAATAAAGTATGAGAATTTCAAAAATGAAATGGGAACAAGTGTCACACAAGGTCAACATATGACTAACCAGGGGAGAAAATCTCAAACAATTAGGAAATGCCACAAATAAATCCAAGAAAATTCACATGTAAACTAGACATATAAGAGTAGGTTCATGCAAAATTTCAATCCATTTTGAGGTCAATAAGCATGGTAATGAAAATCATGAAGTTGGACATCAATGGTGTGACACAAATTGTCACACCCTAATTCAAAAAATCATAACTCACAAACCACAAATGATAAATTCACAAACTTTACACCAAAATCACCATGAGTGTGTCTAATTTGAGCACAAAAAATTTGGGAGCCATTGGATACATTCTCATCATTTCACAAATGTTTTGGCAAAGTGTACAAAATTTGGTCACATGTCACAAACCCTAGCAACATTTAAAAGCCACTCATCCAAAAATTCTGGAAAAATAATGATAAAAAAGTAGAGATCAAGATGAACACAACACAAAAAATCCCATTCAAATTGGATCAAAATTGGGCAATTTATGATTTTTGGAAGTTTGATGAACAAATGAAATAATTATTGAATTTAAATGAAATAACATGGATTTAATTTGGTCCGAGTGGCAGTCTGGTAATTTGGAGACTCATTAAACGAAACACGGTCGTTTTGGGCTACAAAATAGAATGTTTCTATTGGCTGGCCTATGGAACAGTAGCACACAACGTAGCAAACAGATTCTGGGCATGGCCTTATGAATCTAGGGTTTCAAACTATGAACATCATGAGCATTCATCCTCTTCCAATCGAATTTTTCACAAAAAATTCCAGAAATACAAATTGAGCACCCAGACACAATCATCATGGCAAGGCCAACAAGGATCCATCAATGATTCTCATTGAAACAACATACACAACACGAATCAAGCACAAGAAAATCTGAATACCAACTTTGCTCATGAACACATATTCTCAGAAATGAATAAATAGCACATCAATGGAAGCATTAAAGCATGGTGAAGACAAGTCTATCATCAATTTTCATGGAAACAGGCTGTGGAGAGAGAATCGATCAAAACAAACACATGGACACAAAACTTCACTCTCAGATTTCTCTTAGCATAATTAATCATTTTCAATGGTTCAAGTTGCATTGGCTTCAGCATAACAAGATCTTCATTAAACATGGCATAGTTTAGCAAAAGAGTAAATCGAAAAACTGACCAAAATGATGAGCAGTGAAGATTCAGCACCTTTTTGCTTGTAAGTGCTTAAGACAGATGAAGTTTATGCTTCCTTGAGTTGGATGGTGAAGGATTCCAGCTCATGGATGCTTGATATGAAGATACACACATGCTGCCATGGAAGGACACTTGAGGAAAACAGAATATGATGGAGATGTTACAGTTGGTATTTGCTGCTTCCAATAGTCTCCAAATGATGTCTAGATGATGAAGTAATGAAGAGATACTCGGGTTCTTTGAAGGGTTGGTCAAAAATCCCAAATCGTGCCAATTCCAAAATGAAAGTGTGAGAGTGTTTTTCTGTATGATAGGCTGCTACTTGTGTTTATAATGGCAGGAAATCATCTTTGATATGCTGTTTGATGTTGCTTTAGGCAAGGCCAAGTTTGGTCCTTTGAGAGTTTTGGATAGCTTTTTAGAAAATGGCCAAAATGTGGTTTTGAGCATGAGTGAATTTCTGTTGGTTTGATGTGTTTAATTGTGTTTCAAATGACAGCAAAATGGTGAGAGAATGTTGTCTCAATCAAAGCAAGGTTTTGTTCCTTTTGTGAGTTTGGACTGAAACTGATCTTGGCCAAGAATGAGAAGTTTGGTTT
Organism: Lathyrus oleraceus; assembly: GCF_024323335.1. Classification (NCBI taxonomy): domain Eukaryota; kingdom Viridiplantae; phylum Streptophyta; class Magnoliopsida; order Fabales; family Fabaceae; genus Lathyrus; species Lathyrus oleraceus. Next base: position 171,352,126 of record NC_066584.1, on the reverse strand, counting down.
GGCATCAATGATTTCTGTTGTAATGGATGCAATTAATGCTGCTGCTGGTTTCCTTCTTGACAGAAAATATGATGGAAAAAGTCTGCTGTTGTGGTTTGGAGTTTTTGACAGTTTTTTTTGATAAATGCCAAGCAAGGTCAATTCTTGAGGGAGTGAGTTGTATGCCCTGTATTGCTGGTTTGGAGGCTCTCATTATGGTTCACACAATGACAGAAAATCTTCCTCAAATCTGCTGTTGGATGTTGCTAGCAGGTTTTGTGTTTTTGACAGCTTTTGGTCAAGTGCCAAGGATGAGTATGAATGAGTGCAGTTTCTGGTTTTTTTTGGCTGTCAAAGGTGGTTTATGTGCCTGCTATTAGGATTGGTTTGACAGAAAATCATGGTCAAAGTCTGCTGTCTTGTGGTAAAAGCATGGCTTATGGGATGTGGTTTGGTGAAACTTGTACTTTCTTTCCAAAAATCAAGCAAACTAGCATGGGCTGTATGTACTTCATGGGAATGGGCTTCCAACAAGTTTTAAATAACATTTCTGAACATATTCCAATGGCCAAATGGTTAAAAGATGATTAAATCAAAAAGTCAACTCTTGGTCAAACTTGAATTTAAATGAGACAAGTCAAAAAATGCCATTTTGATTGGTGAAGTTTTGGCTTATGAAATTTATATTTTTGGAAAGAGGGGATCAAATGTGACTTGTAGGAAAAAACCCCACCAAAATTGGCCAAATGGTTTGAGAGATATGGCCCTTTGAAGTTCAAGAATTTCTGAAATCGATTCGATCATAACTTGCCAACCACACATGGGAATTGAGAGTTCTTGGACTTTTTGGAAATGGGAGAACAAGATCTTCAACTTTCATGTTGGGCAAAAATTCATTTGAAGCTTGTATCATGATGTAAGTTTGAGGATCAAGACTTTCCATGTTTGGTAAGTTTCAGTTACAGGTCCAGTTTCCATTTTTGGAAATTTCTGATTTGGCTTCAAATTCTTCCATGATGGTGTTTGACATGATATATGAGGACTATTTGGCCATGAATGAGCTCTCACAAACCAATTCCAATCATCAAATCACTGATTAAATGGACAGTTGACCAACAGTTGACTTTTAGGGCTTCTGTCTGATTGTGCATTGACTGATGACTTCCAAACCCTAATTCCTTGAGAATTTGACTTCAAATGATGTCCCAAGTTGTATGAACTCTTGATTATTGATCATGGTGCCCAAATTCCACAAGAATGGTCACCATCCACTGCCTTGACTGACTGTTGACTTTCTAGGGTTTTTGACTGTCTGTGTGTGAACTGATGACCTCTGAGCCTTCAACCCTTGACTTGAACACTTCAAATGGACCCCCAAGTCATGTGATCTTGTTGGACAAACCCTAGGGCCTTGGCTCCTTGAGAAATGCACTTGCTTGCTTGGTTGACTGATCTCCTGATCAGTTTGACCTAATTCCTTGATTGGCTTGCACTTGAGGCAAATGAGGCAATGCAATGCTATGCAATGGACCATGATATGCTAGGACCTAATATGAAAATGTATGTACAATGATAGGTGCAAATTTGAGGTGCTACAGCTGCCCCTATTCAATCAGCTGGGAACCCGAATGGATGAGAGCAACGGCTGTCAGACCTTCAGGGTAAACAGGGATTGAATACCAAGAACCGTAGAATTTGCACAATGCCAGGATCCACCAACGGAAACGTCCACTGGGATTTGATATTTATTACTGGGTATTTATATTATATTTATTTTTTGGTTTTATTTTTAAAGGGTACAGCCACATCCAGACATCGCAACGACGATGAATGGGAACAAATATCACAACTAGATGCCAACGGACAACTAGGAAAACTCGACGTTTATCGGGACCAACGGAGAGGTAACCAGACGCTATTGAATAACTGGGAGGGATACAACCATACGTCAACGGACGAAATGGGAAAAACTCAACGTTTATCGAAACCAACGGAGAGGTAACCAAACATTAATGAATGAATGGAAGGGATACAACCATACGTCAACGGACGAAATGGGAAAAACTCAACGTTTACCAAGACCAACGGAGAGGTAACCAAACATTAATGAATGAATGGAAGGGATACAACCATACGTCAACGGACGAAATGGGAAAAACTCAACGTTTACCAAGACCAACGGAGAGGTAACCAACTGGGGACGACCAGGAAAAACTCGACGTTTATCGAAACCAACGGAGAGGTAACCAGACATTAGTGAATGACTGGGAGGACTCGACCAGACATCAACGGATGAATGGGAGAAAACTCGACGTTTACAGACATCGGAAGATGATGTTTACAGACACCAAAAGGATCGACCAGACATTTACAGATGAATGGGAATACTCGACGTTTACAGACATCGAAAGATGATGTTTACAGACACCAAAAAGATCGACCAGACATTTACTGATGAATGGGAAAACTCGACGTTTACAGACATCGAAAGATGATGTTTACAGGCACCAAAAAGATCGACCAGACATTTACTGATGAATGGGAAGACTCGACCAGACATCGACGGATGAATGGGATAAAACTCGACGTTTACAGACATCGAAAGATGATGTTTACAGACACCAAAAAGATCGACCAGACATTTACTGATGAATGGGAGGACTCGACCAGACATCGACGGATGAATGGGAGAAAACTCGACGTTTACAGACATCGGAAGATGATGTTTACAGACACCAAAGAAACAACACACACGGGTGCTGACAGGGTATACTGACATTCTTAAGATGACAGGGCTAGGCTGAACACTTGCAGGGGGTCTCACTGGGGAGAAACAAACTTTCTGTCACCAACGGGTGAGGTAATAAACCTTTGTGGGGATATCAACCCTGAATGCTATCAAGAGCAACTGTGGCAGACTTGCTGTACTGGTTGAATGAAATGATCCGCCTCTGCCGGGGATACGGTCTGGTGAAGTTAACACATGAATGCATATGTTTGAATTTTTCTATGGCGTAATGCTCCATTTATGAATGGAAATGCTACGCGATTTTTGAGGATGCAATGATTACTACATGCAAAATGCAAATGAACCCTGGCTAGGGAGCCAAAATGATCAGATACTCTGACTCCGTGGGGAGACTCCTCTTGGGGAAATACTCTGCGGGGAACTCTGCTTGAGGAATGGTAAAGCGACTTCATACTCATGTTGAAGAATAGCACTGCTGTTGGGGAAAGGTAAACTCCGCTGGAGATACCCTTCAGCCCACAGATAGGATAAATGTTGGAGATAAATTCAATGAACCTGCCTCACTCGGGGAGGAAATCGGCAAATACAGGCCTGCTGGGGGTAGGCAATTCTTAGATCAGTTGGGGAATAGAAGGCACTATCCACAGACGTCTCCGCAGGGGAACATAGCTCTGATAGCTTCCAAACTTGCTTGGGGAAAAATATCTGTTGAGGAAACGTCCTCACAGATGCCAATCTGAAAAACATCACAACAAAATGCCCCCAGGGGATACATGGACAAGATACGCTCAAGTGTCCTCAACATTCAAAAATGATTTTCAAATGTTTTGTCATCCTGCACATTATTGTGTAGCCTTCATGTTCTTATATGCAATGCTTATCAAAAATTCGGACATTTTTGCAAACAAAACAGTAAAAATAAAAACAAAAGAGCTATTTATCTGAATAACGACTTTTATTGATTGAAAATGTGCCTGAAAAGGCAAATACATGGGGAAGCAATTCCTAGAAAGAGGTAATTGCGCATAAAAGGAAAAATCTATCCTAAAGGCAATGTGAACACGGCATCCACTATTTCCCAATTCTGTTATAACTCACAGATCATCAGTTTTCCTCCCAACTCCTTGCTTTCTGAGAAGAATGACTGGACGGATCACATCTTTCGAGATGGCAGACGACAAAGCTTGATGGAGTACAAACAAACTCAGACTGTAGTCTTCGCTTTAATCCCTAATTTTTGCCTGGATCGCCCTTTCGGGTTTTCAATCCACCGGGATACCCATTTTTGCCTAAGCCGCCCTTGCGGGTTTTCGACTTACCGGGTGTACAAATTCTTTTCATTTTATCCCTAATTTATGCCTGGATCGCCCTTTCGGGTTTTCAATCCACCGGGATACCCATTTTTGCCTAAGCCGCCCTTGCGGGTTTTCGACTTACCGGGTGTACAAATTCTTTTCATTTTATCCCTAATTTTTGCCCGAACCTTTTCTTTCTGTTTTTTTGGTTCGCCGGGATGCCCATTTTTTGCCTGGACTCTTTTTCTTTTTGTCCAGCGGGTCAATTTATGCGAAGTATTTTTTGACTACATCTGAGTTAACAGGAGACGGAAAATCTTCACCATCCATAGTTGTAAGCATCAAGGCTCCACCGGAGAAGACCTTTTTCACAACATATGGACCTTCATAATTAGGAGTCCACTTGCCCCTGTTATCTGCACCGGGAGGGAGGATCCTCTTCAAAACTAGATCACCGATCTGATAGCTTCGAGGACGCACTTTCTGATCAAAGGCTCGCTTCATCCTTCGCTGATACAGCTGTCCATGGCATACAGCTGCTAGCCGTCTCTCCTCTATAAGGCTCAACTCATTAAACCTTGTTCGAATCCACTCGGCTTCGTCCAGCTTGACATCCAATAAAACTCTTAGAGAAGGAATCTCCACTTCAACAGGTAGGACAGCTTCCATACCATACACAAGGGAGTAAGGGGTTGCCCCGGTCGACGTACGTACTGAGGTACGGTACCCGTGCAAAGCGAAAGGCAGCATCTCATGCCAATCCTTGTACGTAACGACCATCTTCTGCACAATCTTCTTGATATTCTTGTTTGCCGCTTCTACGGCACCATTCATCTTCGGTCTGTAAGGAGAAGAATTGTGATGTTCAATCTTGAAATCTTTACAAAGCTCTTTCATCATCTTGTTGTTGAGATTCGAACCATTGTCAGTGATGATTCTCTCAGGAACTCCATAACGACAAATGATTTCTTTCTTGATGAACCGGGTAACCACTTGTTTGGTAACGTTAGCATAGGAGGCTGCTTCTACCCACTTGGTGAAATAGTCAATCGCAACCAAGATGAAGCGATGTCCATTCGAAGCAGTAGGCTCGATCTTCCCAATCATATCAATGCCCCACATGGCAAACGGCCAAGGCGAATTCATGACATTCAGAGGGCTTGGTGGTACATGCACCTTATCAGCATAGATTTGACACTTATGGCACTTCCGAGCATACTTGAAACAATCGGATTCCATAGTCATCCAGTAATAACCCGCTCTCAACAGTTTCTTAGCCATTACATGTCCGCCGGCATGAGTACCGAAGGAACCTTCATGAACTTCCTGCATTAACATGTCTGCCTCGGGTCTGTCCACGCATCTGAGCAAGACCATGTCAAAGTTTCTCTTATACAACACATCATCCTGATTCAAATAGAAGCTTCCAGCTAGCCTCCTCAGGGTTTTCTTGTCATTCTTCGACGCACCTTCAGGATATTCCTGAGTCTTGAGGAAGTTCTTGATGTCGTAATACCACGGCTTCTCATCAATCACAACAGACTCGGCTGCAAACACATACGCAGGCCTCTCGAGTCGATTCACCGCAACATGTGGCACATGATTCCACCAATGAACTTTGATCATAGATGACAAAGTAGCCAAGGCATCAGCCATCTGATTCTCATCCCGGGGGACATGATACAACTTCACCTTCTTGAAGAACGTCAGTATTCTTCTGGTGTAATCTCTATACGGAATCAAATGCGGCTGATTCGTATTCCAATCTCCATTGACTTGATTGACCACTAGAGCGGAATCTCCAAATATATCAAGAGTTTTGATCCTCAGATCAATGGCTTCTTCTATCCCCATGATACAAGCCTCATACTCAGCTTCATTGTTGGTGACGTCAAACATCAATCTGGCAGAAAAAGGTATATGAGCACCTTTAGGATTGATCAATACTGCACCCACACCGTTACCGTTCACATTCACAGCCCCATCAAACATCAGTGTCCATTTGTCATCCGGGTCCGGTCCTTCCTCGACAAGAGGCTCTTCGCAATCTTTCATCTTAAGATACATGATGTCTTCATCAGGGAATTCAAACATCATAGGCTGATAATCTTCAATCGGTTGCTCGGCGAGGTAGTCTGACAGAATACTACCTTTGATGGCCTTCTGTGACGTGTACTGAATGTCATATTCTGTCAAGATCATCTGCCAACGGGCAACACGTCCGGTGAGAGCTGGCTTCTCAAAGATGTACTTCACTGGATCCATCTTAGAAATCAATAAGGTAGTATGGTTCAACATATACTGTCTCAGTCGGCGAGCAGCCCAGGCCAAAGCACAGCAAGTTTTCTCGAGCAGTGAATATCTTGTTTCACAGTCGGTAAACTTTTTACTAAGGTAGTATATGGCATGCTCTTTTCGACCAGACTCGTCATGCTGTCCCAATACACACCCCATCGAGTTCTCAGTCACTGATAGGTACATTATCAGAGGTCTCCCTGGAACTGGAGGTATAAGGATTGGAGGTTTCTGTAAATACTCTTTAATCTTGTCAAAAGCTTTCTGACAATCATCATTCCACTTGATCGCTTGATTCTTTCTAAGCAGTTTGAAGATTGGTTCACATGTAGCAGTTAGATGAGATATAAACCTTGCAATGTAGTTCAATCTCCCTAAAAACCCACGGACTTGCTTTTCCGTCTTCGGTTCAGGCATCTCTTGAATAGCTTTGACTTTTGCTGGATCAACCTCAATCCCTTTCTCACTGACAATGAAGCCTAGAAGCTTCCCTGATCTCACCCCAAACGTACACTTGTTCGGATTCAACCTCAGCTTGAACTTTCTCAACCGGTCAAACAACTTCTGCAAATTAACCAGGTGCTCCTCTTCTGTCTGCGACTTCGCAATCATATCATCTACGTACACTTCAATTTCTTTGTGCATCATGTCGTGAAAAAGAGTCGTCATTGCCCTCTGATAGGTAGCACCAGCATTCTTTAGCCCAAATGGCATCACCTTATAACAGAACGTGCCCCAAGGTGTAATGAATGTCGTCTTTTCCATGTCCTCTGGCGCCATCTTGATCTGATTATACCCGGAGAAACCATCCATGAAAGAGAATACCGAGGATTGAGCCGTATTATCAACCAATACATCAATGTGAGGTAATGGGAAATCATCTTTCGGACTCGCTCTATTCAAATCCCGGTAATCGACACACATTCTGACTTTGCCATCCTTCTTCGGCACAGGGACGATGTTGGCCACCCATGGGGGATAACTTGTAACAGCCAAAAAACCTGCATCCCACTGCTTCTGGACCTCTTCCTTGATCTTAGTTGCCATGTCAGGACTCGTTCTACGAAGCTTCTGCTTGACCGAAGGACATCCTTCTCTAAGAGGTAATCGGTGCACCACAATATCTGTATCTAAACCAGGCATATCTTGGTATGACCAGGCGAATACCTCCACATATTCTCTCAGCATCTCAATCAGCCTCCTCTTGACAGAGTCCTCTAAAGCAGCCCCAATCTTGATTTCTCTTTTGGCGTCCTCAGTACCCAAATTAATAGTTTCCAACTCCTCCTGATGAGGTTGGATGACCCTTTCCTCCTGCTTCAGCAACCTGGCCAATTCTGCAGGGAGTTCACAGTCTTCCTCACTTTCCTCTTCAGCCTGGTAGATAGGATTGTCGAAATCATACTGAGCCATAACAGAACTGTTCATAGTGAATGCCATAAGATCGCTTCTGCATGTTTAATGCTTTGTTTTTAGAAAAAGAGTTCAAGAAGTCACAAAAACAAAAAACATTGCCATTTTTATTGTTTTTGAAAAAGAAAAATGAAAACAAAAATAGAAAGACAGGGATCACAAAGTTTGATTTCAAAAAAATGTCCTTCATTAATGATAATCATTAAAACATGATGAGGCCCTACAAAATGAATCACTACGCCTTGGGCAGAACGTAGGATTTTCATGCAAAATGACAAAACAACAGAAAATTACTCTGTCAGAAGAGTAACTTGAACCACTTCTTCAGCCGTCCAGTTGTTGATAGACCCCCCTGGTGCACACGGGCGAACCCAGTTGTCCAAATCACAATCGCTGTCACAGTCTTCAATACCGGTTGCGGAGACGTCACCATGATTCATCAGCCCAGCGCTGGTAAAGGTACTCGGACCCGCTTGACCATTCTGCTCTGCTCGGAGAGGCTCATAACCAACGCCAAATTTGTCTTCTTTAACCGGCAAATCCACCATCTTGCCCCAGCCTTCAGTTTTGCCAGAATCAACAACCTCTTTGGCCTGCTTGTAAGAAGTAATTGAAGCACCTGGCTTCCTCTGCTCAGCGTACGCCACTTTCTCAAGAGCCACAGTCTCAAATGCCTGACATAAGGTTTCGTGGATCTCGCCATCCACCTCAACATATTTGAACGAGGATAGATGACTCACCAGAATCTCTTCTTCAACGCACACAGTCACAATCTGACCGTTCCAGACATACTTGAGCTTTTGATGGAGAGTCGACGAGACTGCCCCTGCTGCATGAATCCATGGACGCCCCAACAAACAACTATAGGCGGGTTGGATGTCCATAACATAGAAGATGATATCGAATACCTCAGGACCTATCTTCACAGGCAAGGTAACTTCCCCACACACAGAACGTTTGGAACCGTCGAAAGCACGAACGATCAGGTCACTAGGATTAAGCACAAACCCTTCCACATCAATCTTCCTCAGAATCTGCTTAGGCAACACATTCAGCGACGACCCGGTGTCTACCAATACGTGAGACAACACTGCCCCCTTGCACTCCATGGTGATGTGCAAGGCTTTGTTATGGTTTCGCCCTTCAGGCGGTAAGTCCAGGTTGGTGAAACCTACGCCATGCCTGGTGCTCACATTGGCCATCACACCCTCCAATTGATTGACAGAAATCTCCTGAGGCACGTAAGCCAGATTCAACATCTTCAGCAAGGCATTACGGTGTGCCTCAGAGCACAACAACAGTGAAAGTATAGAAATCTTGGACGGAGTTTGATTCAGCTGGTCTACAATCTTGTAGTCACTTTTCTTGATTATCTTCATAAACTCCTCCACGTCCTTCTCAAATGACCCCTCGGGTGCTTCTTTCTGGACAGGCTCTTCCTCAACCACAGCTTGCTTACCCTTTGCTTTGGCGAGAGCCTCAGCATTATTGTCCCTCAAAGGCTGCGGTGCGAACAGACGACCGCTTCTGGTAAAACCTCCTGGACCCCCTACATTATCCACAGCCGGACCAACAGTTGCAGGAACTCTATTCGGTAAACCAATTGTCACTGGAGCTTGATTCACTGGTCTCGTCTGACTTTCAGCCCTTCTGTTACTGCGGTAAGCATTATCATACTTCCACGGCACGGCTCTACTATTCTCAACAACCCTTCTTCCAGACGCAACGATAGTAGTCGGAGCACTGATGGTTACTGGAACGGGAATGGTAACTGGGGTACCATTCGTTGCAGGTGCACTAACGACCCTTTGTCCACGTTCTTCAGACGGTTTAAAGTAAATGGTGATAGTTGACACTGTTCCACGATCTTTTACAGCCCTACTGAATTGCAAACAACCCTCATCCATCATACCCTGGATACCGGCCCTTAACCGGTCGCAGCCATTCTCAGATTCTGCACAGCCCAAACAATCCTCATTACAGCCCGGGTAGACACCCCCATTCAGCAGACGACCCTTCACAACTAGCAGAGAAGTTTGAACATCATCAACACTAACAACCAGATTTTCAGCTTCTTTCCCCTCGATATTGTTCACTCTATGCCCACCATGCTGAGGCATAGGGTTGTTTACGACGTTAGGCACTGGAGCGAAGTTGATCGCCTTGGCATCGACCAAATCTTGTACCTTGTGCTGGAGAGCCCGACACTTCTCAGTATGATGCCCTGGTGCCCCAGAGTGAAAGTCACATCTAACATTAGCATCATAGCCAGGAGGCAGCACTGTTGGAGTGGCCATCGTACGCAACTCTACAAACCCTAACCGGAGTAGTTCGGGTAGTAGCTCTGCGTAAGACATAGGCAGAGGATCAAATCTTCTATCAGCCTGTAACTTCTGCCTAGGCTGGAAAGGACGCTGCTGTTGTTGTTGTTGTGGTTGTTGAACTCTTTGTTGTTGTTGCTGACGAGGTTGAGGTGCCGGAATGGTTACTGCAGCAGCTTGACGATATTCACTTCTATTCTGATCTCTGCGGTGTTGAACGGCATTAGTTTCACCCTCTCTTCGACGAGGTGCCCCAACAAACGGCTTCCTAGAAGAAGAGGAACCAGCATCTTGGATCTTCCCAGTTTTAATCAAACTCTCAGTCCTCTCTCCACAAATGACAACATCAGAAAAACTACCGAATGGGCAGCTCCCCATCCGGTCCATAAACACACCTTGAAGAGTACCGATAAACATATCTGTCAACTCCCTCTCCAGCATAGGGGGTTGAACTCTAGCAGCCAGTTCACGCCACCTCTGGGCATACTCCTTGAAGCTTTCATTGGATTTCTGACATAGACTCTGCAGCTGAGTCCGGCTCGGTGCCATGTCCATGTTGTGTTTGTACTGCCTCAAGAAGGCCTCACCCAGATCTCTCCAGCATCGGATCGAATCTCTCTTCAATTCCATGTACCAGTCCAAAGAAGCCCCAGATAGACTATCTTGGAAAAAATACATCCACATCTTTTCATCATCGGTATACGCAGAGATCTTTCGATAATAAGCCTGCACATGGGTGCGAGGGCAAGAAGTACCGTTGTATTTGTCGAATGACGGTGCTTTGAACTTGTGAGGGATTCTCAAACCTTCAACCAATCCCATATTAGTAACATCAAAACCGAGAGAATTCTGACTTTCCATAGCACGGATCTTCTCAGCAAGAGCTTCAACTTTACGGTCTCTCTCGTTAACCCTTCCCAGAACGTCTTCGTCTTCACTGAGCAGAGAGAACATATCCTCTTGTCTGTCAACAATCGGAACAGGATTACGGGCCGGAGCACGGACTACTCTGGCATTAGCGGCATCTGGAACAATAGGTTGACCGTTGATTCGAATACCCCCCAACTCATCACCTACAGCATAGTTGTTGATGGGTACAGCAGCAGCAGCATTGTTATCATTAACCGGGCCTCCCTCTGGCGGAGCATGGTTGACCGGTGGATTTGCAGCCTCTTGTCTCTGAACCATGGCTCGGAGTTCTTCTTGACCTTGCGCAACCCCTTGCATCATATTCATAAACTGGAACATGCTAGCCTTCATCTCAGCCAACTCAGCTTGAAATTGATCCATACTTCTCTGTTGATTCAGTCTTGTTGAGTAGCGGTGCGGACGTTGATCAGCTATCCTGCCTGAACAGGAACCAAGAGTGAGAAGTCACGACCAAGAACACCTGTTATGCAAAATGATATGAGTATGATGCTAATGATGCGTATGATGCACATGATATGCTCATTTCTCAGGCATTCAAAGAGCCTGACCCATCCTGAAAAGATGGCAACCTGCAGCAACAAGAGAACAAACAGATACAAGGAAATGCTGACATCCTTATATATACATAAGGGTAAAAAGGCATACAACCAATGTCAACAGAATATCTGAATAAACAACGTACAAAGAAAAAGAATCCCATCCAACAAGCCTGGAGGTGATTCTTAACAAAAGATCCAAGAGATGGCTTACACGCAAATGAGTCCCATCCAACAAGCCTGGAGGTGATTCTCAACAAAATACAATCAGAGATACAAACTAAGACAGACGGTCTTCCGGAATGAGGGTCTTCAGGTAATGGCACTGGTCTATCAACAGTGAGCATTCTGAACATTCTGGCAAAAAAGTGATCTTCTCCTTCAATTGTCGTCTAAGCTCTACCACTTCTCCTCCAAGGTGGTTCTCTGATGCCTGTCTCAAGTCTACTTCCTTCTTCAACTGGATGTCTTTATCTCTGAGTTGTTTCTCCAAGTCTCTGATCTTCGTCTGATAATTGACTTCAACCCTCTGCAGCCTCAAGCACTCCCGGTGTTCTGCGTCTAACATGCTCTCCATCTCCTCGTAGGATCTCTTCTTGTTCCTTGCTCTGCTAGCATCCTCTCCTTGCACTTCCCTGAGTTGATGGGCCAAGTGCAGCTTATCAGCTTTAGCTTTGTACAGCTCCATCTGGGTATCTTGCTCCTTCTCTCTCAAACGGCGATTCTCCATCAAGGCTTGCTTGTAGTGCTCTGCAGGCACACTATCAGCAAGGACCAAAGGTGGTTGCTCTTGCAACGGCTCCATCCTATCATAGGGTAGCAGCAAAGTTTCCACTCTCTTCTTTACCCAATCGGTGTAATCGGGCATTGCAATGGCAAACTTCTTCCCTAAGACGGATCCATCCTTCACTCCCACATCTCTCCAGGCTTTCCCTATCTGCTCCAACTTAGCAGGGTCATCCTTCTTCTCAAAACAAAAACTTTCGGCCATCTCAGCTTCGAGCGGTCTTTCACTCATAACAAACCCTAGCTGGCGAAGAGAAAGAACTGGATTGTAGTTGATGCAACCTTTGGTCCCTATGAGTGGCACGCCCCGGAATTCACCACAACTTATGATGACATCCTTCACATCCATCCGGTACGACTGCCACCTGATGTCATAGGAAGTGAGCGACATGACCCTCTGAGTCCACTTCAGAGTGCTCTGGGTATCCACAAATGGTCCACTGGCTGGCAGAAGAGACATGAACCATTTGAACAGAAGAGGCAGGCAGCACCTGATGGCTCCTCCCTTACCATGCCTGCTGTGAATGGCATAGTAAGTATCTGCTTGAAGAGTAGGGATTGGATTCCCTCTGATGAAAATGCTGATAGCAGTGAAGTCAATGAAATTTGGCATACTGGGAAATAGGATGACCCCATAGATCATGGCAGCTAGCTGCGCGTGAAAAACTTCCCAATTCCCCTTTTCTGCTTCAACTCTGGCTACTCTCAACAGGAACTTCAATGGCAGACCTACAACCTCTCCACAGGGCTTCCAATTCTCACCAACTTCCTCAACACTCAACCGGAGAGCTCTGGCAATCAATCTGAAGTCGACCTCCTTTGGGACGTCCAAGAAGGGAGTCTGATGCTGAATAGGGATACTCAATAGGATAGAATACTCTTCGAGAGTGGGTGCAAGCTGATAATCCTGGAAAGTGAAGCACCTGAGCTCTGGGTCATAAAACTGAAGTAGTGTCTGCAGAGGCACCGGGTCAACTACTGTCTTCAATACTGTCAAGATATCTCCGTACCGCCCAACAAAACTCTTCAGTCGGTCATCTATCACGAGGCTACCCAACTCAACTAGCGGAGTCAACGGCTCACGGTGGAAACTGTAGGAACAGGTTTTCCGCTTCGGCTCGGGAACTGTTGCCATCTCTATCAGTAGACAAGCTCGGGAATGTACCTGAGAAATGATATGCATGCAGAGATTATTTTTTTCTTCTCTTTTTTCTTTTTTTTTTATATTTTTTTTTTCAATGCGTTTCTTTTGAAAAAATAAATATGCTATGATGCACATGATGCAGACACGGCTGGCTGGTTGTGCAATCTCTGATCACTAGGTCGAAGCTTCAGTCAAAATCAGAACATAAATCCAACTTAAGGTCAACCGAAAACTGTTGTCTGAACTAGAGTCACCAACAGAACCAAGTCACCAACAGAACCGAGTCACCAACGGTACCTGTAATGAAATAACCCTTCCCCACTCACGGGTGTAGTCTAGGCCAGGGTAAGGCTGAGAGAAACGCAGCATAAATAACCTTTCGCAGGAATACTGTCATATACACACCCGAAGTATGTAACGACAGCATCCCACCAGGGTCTGAACTGCTCGTGATATCAATGTTCCGCTAAGTGGCGCCATACCACCCGCTTCCCATGAATCACTCTATTCCTAGGTATCCTAGATTGCACTCATGGTCTGGGTATTGGACCTTTTACCTCAACTGACTCTTCCCCCCACACAGAGAAAACAGACAACCAGCCAGTAATGAATAATGAATATGAATGCAAACATGCACACAATCAATGCAAACAATAAATGTACATATATACAATGAATGCAATAAAATACAACAAGCAGAAAGCAACCAAAACCCTAATCCTAGAGAGCGCTAGGAGAGACTCGCTCAGGGAAGATGGACCAGCAGAGGTCAACTTCTCTATATCCCCAGCAGAGTCGCCAGCTGTCGCATTACGCGAAAAACCGGCGGGAAAAGAAAGAAACAACAGAGCCGCCACCGTGCGTTATTTATCCCAAAAGAGGGAAAGGAAACGCTCAGAGTAAACCTAGGAAAGAACATGGTCTCGCGACCAAAGAGAATGGGTTCGGGAGTCGGTTATGCGAAGGGAAGGTATTAGCACCCCTACGCATCCGCAGTACTCTACGGGATCCACGCACTAAAGGAAGGAATATTGGTTGCTAAACACTGCTCAAACACACGCACACTGGCTGAAAAGAGACAAAAGAAACTGACTGAAACTGACTCGGCAGGACATCGTATCCTGGGCCTACTTAGTCTATCAGGCATAGACATCAGAGTCGAAGTAGTTCGGACTGGGGAAACAACACATGCTCGCTAGGACATCGCATCCTATGCATACGTATCTTCTCGGACGAGAGAAGAATCAGAGCATTCGTAGCTCGGCTGACACGCACACAGACAAACAAGACACAGGCAAACGTGGAGCCCGAATGCCAATCACTGGACTTACATCAACATCCGAACCAAACACACGCACACTGGAACCCAAATGCCACTCGATGGACTTACATCAGCTTCCAAGCACACAACAGCACAACAAGTTAATAGGGAGTCGGGGACTCAGCCTATAACTGTCAAACACACACTCAAACAAACAGACAACAAATTGCTAAGGAGTCAGGCACTCGAGCCTAGCAACTGTCAAACAACTCACACAAAAAAGAAAAAGGGCGCCCGGAGAGATCAGCTCAATCTCCTGCCTACATACTTCATCTGGTATGAAGATCAGGGCGATGTAGTTCCCCTACGGAGGGATAAGGACTAGCCTAACCAGATAACAGAGGGAGACACAACTAGGGAGACTACGACTCGAGCCTAGATGTTATCATGCAAAATCATCCCTAAGTTAAGGTTTCTAGCTAACTGGCACAGGGAGCCAGCCTATCCTAGTCATGACTTGCACAGGAAGCAAGCCACACACACACTTAACTTGCACAGGAAGCAAGCCAAGCAAAACCTAACTTGCACAGGAAGCAAGTCTAAACTAACCCTAACTTGCACAGGAAGCAAGTCAAACTATCCTAACTTGCACAGGAAGCAAGTCAAACTATCCTAACTTGCACAGGAAGCAAGTCAAACTATCCTAACTTGCACAGGAAGCAAGTCAAACTATCCTAACTTGCACAGGAAGCAAGTCAAACAAATCCTACAAGCACAGATAGCACACACTATACACAAGCAAGGGGCTCAAACAAGGCTAGGTTTTAGTCGAGGGGTCATATCAACCTCAACAAACAAACCTCTGGAATGGGGTGAGTGTTGCTCTTAACCTTGCCATTGAGGGGCTAAGGTGAAGCAGATGAAAGGTGAGTGAAGGTAAGACTTCACAGCTCTTATCCCTGGCCTGGGAGAGCTCAAGACAAGAATGTGTGGGTTCAGAAAGTGGGAACCCTTCTACACATTTAAAACTGACTCAACTGTACGATTGTACAAGATCTTGGGTTTTTATCTGTAATGCATCAACACAGTGGTGTGAGCAAAACAGAAGACACACTGAATAGCAGGGGATAAGTTGCATATCCCTTGGGTTCTGCCAATTGCCTCTTCACTTAGGAGGTCTTTGACTCTATGCAAGGACAAAATTAAACATCCACAAACATTGCCTCTTAAGGAGGACTTCAGACAGTTGCCTGGCCAAGTAACAGGCCAGGTCTTCCAGACTACATGAAGTAAAAGAGACATACCTCAATGCAAATTGCTTATACAAGCAAAGCAAAGCAAAAAAGTTCACAAGGAACTAAGCAACTAAAAGCACCTGAAACAGTCAAGCAGATGTTAGTATGTAAGTTCAAACAAAGCAAAAAGAAACAGACACCAACAGTTAATTAGAGGCACATGGATGTGCAAGGCACAAGGCTTAGGGCATGTGAGCCAAGCCACCTACAAAACAAACAAGTTAGGCAATGATATTTGAGCCAGCTCAATCAAAAAGAAGTGGTCTCATTGGTCAATTGTTGGTCAACCTGAAAACATGAGCTCAAAGGTGAGTAACAGGACCACTAGGGCAAGCCTAGGGTCAAAAATGAATGAGAAAGTCAAAACAGCAAAGGATGAGTGTCCAAAATCATGTTCAAACCATTAAGAAACACAACCAATTGGGTTCACATTCATATCAATCATCATCATCATTTCATGAACAATTTAGGTCGAAGTATAGCAAACAGAAGCTCATAGAAGTCAACAGCAAGACTTAACTCAAAAGCAATCTTAAACATTTCCAAAAATCACCAAATAAATCATTATCAATCCTAACACATAGCATGATAAGCATGTCAAATTTCATCTCATTTGGACAAGTGGAAGGCAGTCAATGAAAATTAGAAAGTCAAAGCAATTTTGAACATGCTCAAAGAAGTCAACCAAACATGTATCAACTTATAAAATTCATAAATCAGAGATGGCATATGATAAATGAATGGGATCAAAACCATGGCAAAGATGAGGATGTCTAGTTATCTCATGTAAAATTTCATGTCCATCCAATAAAGTATGAGAATTTCACAAATGAAATGGGAACAAGTGTCACACAAGGTCAACATATGACTAACCAGGGGAGAAAATCTCAAACAATTAGGAAATGCCACAAATAAATCCAAGAAAATTCACATGTAAACTAGACATATAAGAGTAGGTTCATGCAAAATTTCAATCCATTTTGAGGTCAAGAAGCATGGTAATGAAAATCATGAAGTTGGACATCAATGGTGTGACACAAATTGTCACACCCTAATTCAAAAAATCATAACTCACAAACCACAAATGATAAATTCACAAACTTTACACCAAAATCACCATGAGTGTGTCTAATTTGAGCACAAAAAATTTGGGAGCCATTGGATACATTCTCATCATTTCACAAATGTTTTGGCAAAGTGTACAAAATTTGGTCACATGTCACAAACCCTAGCAACATTTAAAAACCACTCATCCAAAAATTCTGGAAAAATAATGATAAAAAAGTAGAGATCAAGATGAACACAACACAAAAAATCCCATTCAAATTGGATCAAAATTGGGCAATTTATGATTTTTGGAAGTTTGATGAACAAATGAAATAATTATTGAATTTAAATGAAATAACATGGATTTAATTTGGTCCGAGTGGCAGTCTGGTAATTTGGAGACTGATTAAACGAAACACGGTCGTTTTGGGCTACAAAATAGAATGTTTCTATTGGCTGGCCTATGGAACAGTAGCACACAACGTAGCAAACAGATTCTGGGCATGGCCTTATGAATCTAGGGTTTCAAACTATGAACATCATGAGCATTCATCCTCTTCCAATCGAATTTTTCACAAAAAATTCCAGAAATACAAATTGAGCACCCAGACACAATCATCATGGCAAGGCCAACAAGGATCCATCAATGATTCTCATTGAAACAACATACACAACACGAATCAAGCACAAGAAAATCTGAATACCAACTTTGCTCATGAACACATATTCTCAGAAATGAATAAATAACACATCAATGGAAGCATTAAAGCATGGTGAAGACAAGTCTATCATCAATTTTCATGGAAACAGGCTGTGGAGAGAGAATCGATCAAAACAAACACATGGACACAAAACTTCACTCTCAGATTTCTCTTAGCATAATTAATCATTTTCAATGGTTCAAGTTGCATTGGCTTCAGCATAACAAGATCTTCATTAAACATGGCATAGTTTAGCAAAAGAGTAAATCGAAAAACTGACCAAAATGATGAGCAGTGAAGATTCAGCACCTTTTTGCTTGTAAGTGCTTAAGACAGATGAAGTTTATGCTTCCTTGAGTTGGATGGTGAAGGATTCCAGCTCATGGATGCTTGATATGAAGATACACACATGCTGCCATGGAAGGACACTTGAGGAAAACAGAATATGATGGAGATGTTACAGTTGGTATTTGCTGCTTCCAATAGTCTCCAAATGATGTCTAGATGATGAAGTAATGAAGAGATACTCGGGTTCTTTGAAGGGTTGGTCAAAAATCCCAAATCGTGCCAATTCCAAAATGAAAGTGTGAGAGTGTTTTTCTGTATGATAGGCTGCTACTTGTGTTTATAATGGCAGGAAATCATCTTTGATATGCTGTTTGATGTTGCTTTAGGCAAGGCCAAGTTTGGTCCTTTGAGAGTTTTGGATAGCTTTTTAGAAAATGGCCAAAATGTGGTTTTGAGCATGAGTGAATTTCTGTTGGTTTGATGTGTTTAATTGTGTTTCAAATGACAGCAAAATGGTGAGAGAATGTTGTCTCAATCAAAGCAAGGTTTTGTTCCTTTTGTGAGTTTGGACTGAAACTGATCTTGGCCAAGAATGAGAAGTTTGGTTTGGCATCAATGATTTCTGTTGTAATGGATGCAATTAATGCTGCTGCTGGTTTCCTTCTTGACAGAAAATATGATGGAAAAAGTCTGCTGTTGTGGTTTGGAGTTTTTGACAGTTTTTTTTGATAAATGCCAAGCAAGGTCAATTCTTGAGGGAGTGAGTTGTATGCCCTGTATTGCTGGTTTGGAGGCTCTCATTATGGTTCACACAATGACAGAAAATCTTCCTCAAATCTGCTGTTGGATGTTGCTAGCAGGTTTTGTGTTTTTGACAGCTTTTGGTCAAGTGCCAAGGATGAGTATGAATGAGTGCAGTTTCTGGTTTTTTTTGGCTGTCAAAGGTGGTTTATGTGCCTGCTATTAGGATTGGTTTGACAGAAAATCATGGTCAAAGTCTGCTGTCTTGTGGTAAAAGCATGGCTTATGGGATGTGGTTTGGTGAAACTTGTACTTTCTTTCCAAAAATCAAGCAAACTAGCATGGGCTGTATGTACTTCATGGGAATGGGCTTCCAACAAGTTTTAAATAACATTTCTGAACATATTCCAATGGCCAAATGGTTAAAAGATGATTAAATCAAAAAGTCAACTCTTGGTCAAACTTGAATTTAAATGAGACAAGTCAAAAAATGCCATTTTGATTGGTGAAGTTTTGGCTTATGAAATTTATATTTTTGGAAAGAGGGGATCAAATGTGACTTGTAGGAAAAAACCCCACCAAAATTGGCCAAATGGTTTGAGAGATATGGCCCTTTGAAGTTCAAGAATTTCTGAAATCGATTCGATCATAACTTGCCAACCACACATGGGAATTGAGAGTTCTTGGACTTTTTGGAAATGGGAGAACAAGATCTTCAACTTTCATGTTGGGCAAAAATTCATTTGAAGCTTGTATCATGATGTAAGTTTGAGGATCAAGACTTTCCATGTTTGGTAAGTTTCAGTTACAGGTCCAGTTTCCATTTTTGGAAATTTCTGATTTGGCTTCAAATTCTTCCATGATGGTGTTTGACATGATATATGAGGACTATTTGGCCATGAATGAGCTCTCACAAACCAATTCCAATCATCAAATCACTGATTAAATGGACAGTTGACCAACAGTTGACTTTTAGGGCTTCTGTCTGATTGTGCATTGACTGATGACTTCCAAACCCTAATTCCTTGAGAATTTGACTTCAAATGATGTCCCAAGTTGTATGAACTCTTGATTATTGATCATGGTGCCCAAATTCCACAAGAATGGTCACCATCCACTGCCTTGACTGACTGTTGACTTTCTAGGGTTTTTGACTGTCTGTGTGTGAACTGATGACCTCTGAGCCTTCAACCCTTGACTTGAACACTTCAAATGGACCCCCAAGTCATGTGATCTTGTTGGACAAACCCTAGGGCCTTGGCTCCTTGAGAAATGCACTTGCTTGCTTGGTTGACTGATCTCCTGATCAGTTTGACCTAATTCCTTGATTGGCTTGCACTTGAGGCAAATGAGGCAATGCAATGCTATGCAATGGACCATGATATGCTAGGACCTAATATGAAAATGTATGTACAATGATAGGTGCAAATTTGAGGTGCTACAGTTTGTATAACACTCCATTACTCAGAAAGAATTTAGTGGAGAACTTCCTCAGGAATTTTCTGTCATTGATGGATGCCCCTTCAGGGTATTCCTGAGCTTCTAAGTATCTTTTTACGTCGTGGAACCAAGGTTTTTCCCGTACTCCCTCAGTGTTAAGTTCATAACAGTATGCCGGTTCATCTAGTCGCTCAATGGTAATCCTGGGAGCTTCACCGTCCCATCTGACTCTGAACATAGATGACATGGTAGCTAATGCGTCTGCCAACTGATTCTCTTCTCGTGGAATATGTTCAAATGTAATCTCTTCAAAGTATGGAAGTAATGTCATTACCTTCTCTCGATAAGGGATGAGATTTGGATGTTTAGTATCCCATTCTCCTTTGATCTGACTGATTACCAAGGCCGAATCTCCGTACACACTCAAAAACTTGATTCGCCAATCCATAGCAGCTTTGAGTCCAAAAATACATGCTTCATACTCAGCCATATTATTGGTACAGTGAAAACATAGTCTAGCTGTGAAAGGCGTATGGTAACCCTCGGGAGAAGTGAGTACAACCCCAACACCATGGCCCAATGCATTAGAAGATCCATCAAAGACCATAGTCCATCGGGATCCCCATTCGGATCCCTCATCTGGTTTAGGTTTTTCGTAATCCGTAACAAGCATGACATCCTCATCTGGGAACTCAAAATTCATAGATTGGTAATCGTCCACCGCTTGATGAGCCAAATGATCAGCCAGCACGCTTCCTTTGATTGCTTTCTGGGTAGTATACTGGATGTCGTACTCTGTTAAGATCATCTGCCATCTCGCTATTCTTCCGGAGAGGGCAGGCTTCTCGAACATGTATTTGATGGGATCCATCCTAGAAATCAACAAAGTGGTATGATTCAACATATACTGTCTTAGTCGGCGAGCAGCCCAGGCCAAAGCACAGCAAGTTCTCTCGAGCAGTGAGTATCTTGTTTCACAGTCGGTAAACTTTTTGCTCAGGTAGTATATGGCATGCTCTTTTCGACCAGACTCGTCATGTTGCCCCAATACGCACCCCATTGAATTTTCTAACACGGTCAAATACATGATTAGAGGTCTTCCTTCGACTGGTGGTATCAGAATTGGAGGTTCCCGGAGATATTTCTTGATTTTGTCAAAGGCTTCTTGGCATTCGTCATTCCATATCATCTCTTGATTCTTCCTCAGTAATTTGAAGATGGGTTTGCAAGTGGCGGTCAAGTGGGAGATAAATCGGGCAATGTAGTTCAAGCGTCCCAAGAAACCTATGATGTTATGATGTTATGCAAGCGCAAGCATGTCACACAACAATTATTCCTAGGTTTTAAGGCTTGCATGAGTTCCATAGGTAAGTACCCTCCCCACTGAAGTTTGGTTGGTTCAACCTGTCCTAGAATAGTAACCGGGTTCTAGAAGGATCTCAGATCATCGACCTTTCTTTAGGTCCACTTCAGTGCAACACCAAGTGGTTGACCGAAGCTTCCCTAAAGTCCAATCTCAAAGAGTGTAGTATCGAGTATCAACCAACCTCAGTCGGAACCGAAGCCAGTTATCTCACTACTTTCTAATGGCTAGGATGAGTCAATTAGGGTTCTAAAGGTCTGGTTAATGCTTTGATGACACCACGCGGAAGCCAAAATTTTCCTCAAATAACATGAGGACCATCAGGACAACCAAAGTGTCACATTAACCGTAGCTATCATTTTGACCATTCCAGTATACGCCGGATAGTCGCGATGATCTATTGCTACTTACCTAAGGTACACTAGATCCGGGTGTAGGATCTTTCACTCAAAGCCCCCTTAAAAGAAGGAATAATAAAACATAAATGATTTTTTTTTTAAGATGGACCTCTCTTTGTTGTCCCCAGCAGAGTCGCCAGTTCTGTCATACGGTGAACTGGACTTTATCGGATTTGTAATCGCAATGTCGCGGTTAGCAAGAGTCGCCACCGACTTTTCTTTTATCCCATAAGGAAAGGTGGAAAAGAACAGGAAAGACCTTAATTTTAAATTCTTAGGTTCGGGAGGTACTTTATACAAAGGGAAGGTATTAGCACCCTTTGTATCCATGGTTATCCATGGGCTCTTAATTGCTCAATCATTTATGTTTTCCTTGTTTGAAAAAGGTGGTTGAGAAATGTGTGAAAAATGTTTTGAAAATGAGAAATTAACTTTGTAATGATTCTTGCATGAATGTATACAAAGTGGTTATCTCGTTTTAATTTAGAAAATAGTTTAGAAAAATATAACTCGGCAATGATCCTAGTGCGGATGTATGCTAAGTGGTGATTTTCCAAAAAGATGTTTGAAAGGTGTGAGGTGAAAAGTATATTTTTTGGTTATGAATGAGCAATTAAGGTTATACCTGTCTGAGGTCTTTCCGGGCGTTTCCTATCCTTATGAGGGTAAAACTGTCCTTACTATTGAGAAGTAAGTAGTTTTATCCTTGGGATGTAGAAGGGTCATCGTAGGGTCATCGATTGGTCATTGAAGGCAACAGTTGTGAGGATACCTTAGCATTCGAAGGGACTATCATCATTTAACCGTAGGCTACACCGAAGGGTCATCGAGGGACAAAGTCGTATTTCCGAAGGCAACATCCGAGGGACTATGATGATTTAACCGAAGGGTCTTTGCTAAGGATATCCCCATATTCGCGGGACATGACCGTAATATCGAAATTGTGGGGTAATAAAGAGAGGTCCGATATCATTTATTTAAAGTCCGGATTTTAACAATTAATTAAATAGCCGTAATCAGTTAGGTAATTAGGTCCACAGGAAATCAATGAAATCAATACATTAAAAATCAAGCTTGGTGATTCAAGATGAATCTCCATATTAAACTTAGGTCATCCAAAAGCCATCTCCTCAAGAATGTCCACACCTAAAGCGGCATGCCTAGCCGGTTATTTCTTTGGAAGTATGTTGGCCTTTACATCATGCAACACACAGATTAGAGCATTGAGGCAAAATACAATTGGAAATTGCCCCATAACAGTCAGAAATTTAAGCCAAATAGTGCAGAATCATGATTAGATGAACATAAAATGGACAACAAAGAGACAAAACAGCCACTGTCCCGTTCGCCTCTGCTTCGCCTAGCGAAGGCTCAGCGAAGGCTCGCTGCAGGCTCGCCTAGCGATGAGCTAGCGAGCGGCCACGGGTTTGGAATTTGAGAACAGTATGACCTCTACCTGCGGCATGGCTTATGGCATCCAACACATAATTACATGGTTCAGCATTCACAATATTCAGGCACACTTAAATTAACATGCAAAACTTCAAATACGTTTACGAATTCAATTATAATATCATCCACAAGTTAAGAACATGAAGCGGTACCACATGCCAAATGAGAACACAAAGCGATATCACATGCAGCTTAAGAACCTAAAGAGGTACCACATGCAAAATAAGAACATAAAGTGATAATCACATGCAGATTAAGAACCTAAAACGGTACCACATGCAAAATAAGAACATAAAGCGATATCACATGCAAATTAAGAAAATAACGCGATAATAGTGATGCAAACCTGTTTGCAATCGAATTGCAACCTTGAATTGGCGAGCCGGATTGAGTTGGGCGGCAGTAGCTTCAGAGCGGGTGAGCGGCCTTCAGGGTTTCCGCCTTCAGAACTCTTTGGATCAGCAGGGTTTCGGTGCTAGGGTTTTCGTCCTTTTCCGTCCGTCTTCGTCCGTCTGTGTGTGTCCTTTTTCGTGGCAGAGGAGCTGGTATTTATAGTGGTAGTGGTGGTGACCTAATGGGCTTAAAATGAGGTCCAAAACTTCCAATTTTCGCAAGCTTCGCTAGGCGAAGGAATTGCTCGCCTAGCGAGCAAGCTAGGTTTGGGCTTTTTCTGGACCTGATGCTTCGCTGGGCGAGTGGCATGCTGAGGTATTCGCTAGGCGAAGGAATTGCTCGCCTAGCGAGCAAGCTTTTTTTTTTGGCCACTTTGGATTAGGCCTGTTGCGAGCTGGGCTTTTGTCCATTTAATATCAGTGCCTTGCAGATCAAGTCAGAGGGTCTTGGAAAATGCTTTGTAATATCAACGGGCAAATTTTGGGGTATGACAAATTCCAAGAAAAATCACATGTAAACTAGACATACTCAAGCTCAATCATGCAAAAAATCAATCCATTTTGGGGTCAATAGGCATGGCTATGAAAATCATCAAGTTGCACATCAATGGTGTGACACAAATTGTCACACCCTACTTCAAAAAATCACAACTCAAAGACCAGAAATGAGAAATTCATGAACTTTATACCAAAATCACCATGGATGTGTCTAGTTTGTGCACAAAAAATTTCAAAGTCAAAGGATAAAGTGTGACTATTTCACAAATGATTTAGTAAAAATGTGCAAAATATTGATACATGTCACAAACCCTAATGCCAAATAAAATCCATTCATCAAAAAAATCTGGAAAAAATATGACAAAATGCTAGAGGTCATGATGAAGACAATGCAAAAAATCCCATTCAGATTGGATCAAGCATGGTGGAGTTATGATTTTTACAAGTTGGTGTATCAAAAATGAAATTAAAATGAAAAACAACATGGTCTAATAGGTCAAAGGGCACACTGGATGGCAATTTTGTAATTACCCGTGCCACTTAACTAAACGATGCGTTTTGGGCCATGAAATGAAATAATCTGATTGGTTGTTATGTGTAAACAGTGCCATGCAACGTGAAGGTTCAATTTCTGGAAAATGGATTAGGGTTTTCAAGAACAGCAAGCTTCATCTTCATCATTTCAAATCGCGAAATTTTAAAACGCCCAGAAACACAAATTGAAGATACCAACATGACCAGCAAACATTGTACATACATAATCCATCATCCATTTTCATTAAAACACACTACAAATCATGAATCGAGCAAGAACAATATGCAACATCAAACTTTAAAACAGCATAACTTCACAAATACTCAACCATTTTCATCAACTCAAAGCTTATAATGACCAGGGCAAGGATATCTACAAAGTGCATAGCATGGTTTCAAGATATTGGAGATTTGAAATCTTACTTGATTTTGAAACAATGAGTGAAACGGTTGTTGTTTGATGTTGTAAGCTCGAAACAGATGAAGGTTTAAGCTCCAGATGATGAATGGTTAAGATGTTTAGCTCAGTGATGCTTGAAACAAACCAAATCGAAATCTGCCATTGATGATGCTTTAGAGAGAACAGTCACGAATTGGAGGTTACAGTTGTGAAATGAAGGTGGAAATAAGCTCAAGATGGGGAATAGATGTTGTAGCAAGCAAGGCACAGTTGAGTTCTTGAAGCTTGTTGACAGATTTTCCAAAATGAGAGAAAATGAGAATTTGAGAGAGTGAGATTTTTCTGTGTGCAAAATAGCTGCTAGGGTTTCCAAATGACAGAAAAATGAGTTTATATCTTCTGTTTAAGGTTGCATAAGTAAGTGTTAAACATGATTTAGTTTAATGAAGCATTTTGCTAAATGGCCACTTTGGTTCACATGTGGAGGTGTGATGGCTGGTGCACGAAAATTGGGCTTGCAACAAGTTATAATCAACATTTCAGACCATATTTGAAAGGCCAAAGTGGTTAAAAGTGGTTAAATCAAAAGTTCAATTTTTCACCTCACTTAAAATTAATTCAAGTAGGTTCAAAAATGCCATTTTGATTCATGAGATTTTGGTGCATGAGGGTTACATTTTTGGAAAGAGGAGGTCAAATGTGACTTGTTGGAAAAAAACCCCACCAAATTTGGCCAAATGGTTTGAGAGATATGGCCTTTTGAAGTTCAAGAATTTTTTGAAAATGAATTGATCATATCTTGCCAACCATACATGGGAATTGAGAGTTCTTGGACTTTTTGGAAATGGGAGAACAAGATCTTCAACTTTCATGTTGGGAAAAAATTCATTTGAAGCTTGTATCATGACGTAAGTTTGGGATCAAGAAGTTTCCATTTTTGGCAAGTTTCAATTACAGGTCCAGTTTCTATTTTTGGAAATTTCTGATTTGGCTTCAAATTCTTCAATGATGATGTTTACCATGATATATGAGGCCTATTTGGACATGAATAAGCTCTCTCAAACCAAATCCCATCATCAAAACCATAAAATCAATCACAGTTGACCAAGTTGACTCTTTAGGGTTTCTGACTGACTGTGCATTGAATGATGACCTCTGAACATCCAATCTTTGACCTAAACACTTCAAATGGATCCCCAAGTCATGTGAACATGTTGGACCAACCCTAGGGCCTTGGCTCAATGAAAAACACACTTGCTTGCTTGACTGACTGATCTCCTGACCAGTTTGACCTAAATCTTCTGAATGACCTTGCACTTGGGCAAAAGGGACAATGCAATGTTATGCAGTGGACCATGTTATGCTATGACCTAATATGAGAATGTATGTACAATGATAGGTGCAAATTTGAGGTGCTACATCTGCCCCTATTCAATCAGCTGGGAACCCGAATGGATGAGAGCAACGGCTGTCAGACTTTCAGGTTACACAGGGATTGAATACCAAAGAACCGTAGAAATTTGCACTCTGCTGGGAAAATAATTAACAACTCCTGTCATAATCGGCAAAGGAACAATCTTGAAACAAGAATCCGTCTGGAACGGAAAAAGTCGGCCTGATCACCGAAATAGTAACGTCGACCTGGATACCAAAATAAATGGTAACGCAGGGATAACCATGGCCTGAACACCACACATCCGCTGGGGATTATTATCTCTCCTTTTCATGCTTTTCTTGAACCCCGAGATTTTTCTTTTGCGCAAATGATCCCCGATCGCTGCAGTTGAACCCCAACATCTTGTTTTGCCAAAATAATGAACCCCATTCTCCAATTTGAACCCCAGTCGCCTGACGATAACTCGCGATCGCCATTGTGAACCCCATTCTCCAGAAAATGCCGCAACATCTCCCTTTCTCCATTTGAACCCCGCTCTCCAGAAAATGCCTCAACATCTCCCTTTCTCCATTTGAACCCCGCTCTCCAATTTCTCGTGATAATTCCGCTGGCAACGTCGGAAATAACACCAACACCACTCTGAGGGCGACATATCAGAGGGTATACCTTCACAAAAGGAAGGTAACATGTGCGTCTCTTCCCTGGAAGACACCTATAACGACCTCCATTGGCCTCAGCCAAAGTCTAAGGTGACACATGAACAGAAGATAATCCTGAGGACCTCATCACGGATATAATCTTCAACTCCAATCTCCATTTGAACCCCAGAAAATGCCGCAACATCTCCTTTTCTCCAGTTGAACCTCGATCTCAAAAAAAATGTCTCAACATTTCCTTTTCTCCAGTTAAACCCCGTAATCGCGCTGATCGCGTAACGTCCTTTGATTCCATTTCCTTCTCCGCTTGACAGAAAAATTTCCTCCAATATCGCACTACTGGGGAACATTGCTGATTTGACGTCATGATGCTAGACTCCTCAGAGTAACATCTTCCAATCGCTGTCTCGCACGACAGAAAACTCCTCCAGTATCGCACTACTGAGGAACACCTCTGATTCAAAATCAAGATACTAAACTCCGCGGAGCAACACCTTCACTTCTGATAAAAACCACCTCTCAAACGGTAACCACGGCTTGAGCCTAACTTATGCGTGCAATATGATGCATGATTGACTTTTCTGCGTAATGCTCCATAATTATGGAAATGCTATGCGATTTATTATGCAATATGCTATGCTTATTCTTCATGATGAATGCATAAAAAAAATCTCCCTCAAGGGACTCTCCTGGGGAGCTCGAGACACTCTGCTGAGGAACTCGTCAATACTCCGATTCCACCCTACTGGGGAATGACGCTGCTGTTGGGAAAAGGTAACCCTTGCTGGGGAAAGCCTCATTTGCACCTAATCCGCTTGGGGAATTGCTGGGGGATAGGAACCACCAACACTCGGTGGGGATACCTCGATCTTTGACTTGCGGGGGATATCAATCCCGACTCTGCTTGGAGAACCCTCACAGATACCTGACGACTTCACTGGGGAAATGCTCACAGATACTCCGCTAGGAAACAGCAACCTCCAGGCCTGGCAACTGGGAATGCATCGATCTAAAACCTGCTGGGGATAACCATCCTGACCCTGCCAGGGGAAACGAATGCTACTCCGCTGGGGACAACCCATGCAATCCACAGGTAGAATCAACTCTGTTGGGGATGCAGATATCAGTCTGCTACGGAAACTCATCCAATCCACTGGTAGGATGAGCACCGCTGGAGATATATTTCATTGCAACCCGCTCCACTCGGGGATAGCAACCTTCGGGCCTGGTGCTGAGGAAACATCGTTTTAAACCTGCCTGGGATAACCATCCTGACTCGACTGGGGGACCCACAGACCTTGGATCCGCTGGGGAGTTAGTTCTCACGACTCTGTTTGGAGACTACGCTGGGGAAATGAGAAAAGTTGGTACAGAACACCCGTCGACTTGTCGAACCATAGTATCCGCCTCCTAATCTCGTATCAGCTTTCCACTTTTGAGAATTCCCAGACTCGTCTGGACCTTTTCTGCTCCATCATCTTGTATTCCCAATCGCTCCGCACTCGACGAAGATCGAACTCCTGGGGCTTATACAGAAATTTCAATTTTCCGACTTTGAAGAGTCTTCTTGATTAATTTCAAAGGCCCTCGGACGTCCTTCGCCGTCTCTTCACCGTTCCTCCAACTCGCCTGTCCCTGATTGGACTCTGCAGGGAATTTCCACAGACTTTCCAGTCTTCCGACTTTGAAGAGTCTTCTTGATTATCATTCAAGGATCGTCGCACGTCTCAACGTCTCTTCGTCATCCCTTCATACATTCGTCCCTGATCGGACTCCATGGGGATTTGTTTTGTCAAAAGCTTCCCCATCACAACCTGCAAGTGAGCGAAAATATCTAACAGCACCTGCAAAAGGAAATCGTCAGATAGAACCGTGCCCCAGGCGTGTCAAGATTTCAACACTTGGGTCCCTCAACCTTCCAAATAAGATTTCAAGCTTTCAATCTTATAAACATGCATTGGAAGGAACCTGTATGTCTTAAAATGCAAAATTCTTTATCAAAATAATTGGATGTTTTTGCAATCAAAGCGGTAATGAAAAACAAAAACAAAATTATTTGACTGAATATGCATTTTATTGATTGAAAAAAGTGTGGCTCAAATGAGCAATACAAAGGAAGCAATTCCTGAAAAGAGGTAATTGCGCACAAAAGGAAAAATCTATCCTAATGGCAATGTGAAACCCGTGATCTCATCGAGTTCCAACTCAGTTACACCCCATATATCCTCAGACTCTCCATGCTTTCTGCCTTCTGAACAAGACGTTTCTGATTGATCCCCACCGGGTATTATCCATGATGCCTTAACCAAAACGCAAACGATCATGCTGGACGCAGTTGTTCGTTTCAATCCCTCTTTTGCCTGGACCGCCCTTTCGGGTTTTCAGTCCACCGGGATACCCTTTTTTTGCCCAAGCCGCCTTTCCAGGTTTTCGACTTGCCGGGTGTACAATTTTTCATTTTATCCCTAATTTTTGCCCGAACCTTTCTTTCTGTTTTTGGTTCGCCGGGATGCCCATTTTTGCCTGAACTGTTTTATTCTTTTCGTCCAGCGGGTCTCTTTACACGAAGTATTTGTTAACTGCGTCCGCATTCACAGGGGATGGAAAATCCTCGCCATCCATGGTCGTTAGCAACAAGGCTCCGCCAGAGAAGACCTTCTTAACCACGAATGGACCTTCATAATTCGGTGTCCATTTGCCCCTTCGATCGTTTTGAGGAGCAAGGATCCTTTTCAGCACCATATCACCTACGTGATATACCCGAGGTCGCACCTTCTTGTCAAAAGCACGCTTCATTCTTTGCTGGTATAACTGCCCATGACAGATGGCCGCCAGCCTCTTTTCCTCAATTAGGCTCAACTCCTCGTATCGGTTTCTTACCCATTCAGCCTCTTGCAATTTCACGTCCATCAGGACTCTCAAAGAGGGAATCTGAACCTCAATAGGTAATACAGCCTCCATCCCATACACCAATGAGAAAGGAGTTGCCCCAGTAGATGTACGCACCGACGTTCGATACCCGTGCAATGCAAACGGAAACATCTCATGCCAGTCTTTATAGGTTACCACCATTTTCTGCACAATCTTCTTGATATTCTTGTTGGCTGCCTCAACCGCCCCATTCATCTTCGGACGATAAGGAGAAGAATTATGATGCTCGATCTTGAATTCCCGGCACAGTTCTGCCATCATCTTATTGTTCAAATTAGAACCATTATCAGTAATGATTCTCTCGGGAACCCCATATCTGCAAATGATGTCTCTCTTGAGAAACCTGGCCATAACCTGCTTCGTCACGTTCGTATAAGAGGCTGCTTCAACCCACTTGGTGAAGTAATCAATAGCCACTAATATGAACCGATGCCCATTCGAAGCTGTAGGCTCAATCTTTCCGATCATATCAATGCCCCACATAGCAAACGGCCATGGAGACGACATTAAGCTCAAAGGATTTGGAGGCACGTGCACCTTATCAGCATAAATCTGACATTTATGACACTTCCGCACGAAATTAAAACATTGGGCCTCCATTGTCATCCAATAATAACCTGCCCTCAGCAGCTTCCTTACCATTGCATTCCCACTGGCATGGGTACCGAACGATCCTTCATGAACCTCTTTCATCAATTGGCTTGCTTCTTTATCATCAACACATCTTAGCAAGACCCAATCAAAGTTCCTCTTATACAAAACCCCATCCTTATTCAAGTAGAACACCATGGCCAACCTCCGCAGAGTCTTTCGGTCCTTTTTAGATGCTCCCTCGGGATACTCTTGAGTCTCCAGATAGCGCTTGATATCGTAATACCACGGCTTCTCATCATCAGGCGCTGTATCAACAGCAAACACATAAGCCGGCCTATCCAAACGTCCAACCTCAACACTGGGGAA
Source organism: Lathyrus oleraceus (assembly GCF_024323335.1). Taxonomy (NCBI): domain Eukaryota; kingdom Viridiplantae; phylum Streptophyta; class Magnoliopsida; order Fabales; family Fabaceae; genus Lathyrus; species Lathyrus oleraceus. The sequence goes on along the minus strand of NC_066584.1, from coordinate 171,320,925 downwards.
CTGATTCCACCACTGCACCTTAATCAAGGCGGCTAGAGTAGCCAAAGCATCTGCCAAAGGATTCTCCTCTCTAGGCACATGATGCATCTTCACCTTGGTGAAAAACGTCAACAATCTCCTCGTATAATCTCGGTACGGCACTAAATGAGATTGATGCGTATACCACTTCCCGTTAACCTGATTTATCACCAGAGCTGAATCTCCATATATGACAAGGTTCTTGATCCTCAAATCAATCGCCTCCTCAATTCCCAATATACAAGCTTCATATTCAGCCACGTTGTTGGTGCACTCAAATGTTAGCCGGGCAGCAAAAGGAATGTGGGATCCTTTCGGCGTAACCAAAACAGCACCAACACCGCTTCCATTCACGTTAACGGCCCCATCAAACATCAAAATCCATTCGGATTCAGGGTCAGGCCCCTCCTCCGGGATTGGTTCCTCGCAATCTTTCGATTTGAGAAACATGATGTCCTCATCAGGGAATTCAAACTTCATCGGTTGATAATCATCAATGGGTTGCTGAGCGAGGTAATCAGACAATACACTCCCCTTGATAGCCTTCTGAGAGGTATACTGTATATCATATTCAGTCAAAATCATTTGCCATCTCGCAACCCGTCCGGTCAATGCTGGCTTTTCGAAAATGTACTTGATTGGATCCATCTTGGAAATCAATAAAGTGGTATGAACCAGCATGTACTGCCTTAGTCGGCGAGCAGCCCAGACCAAAGCACAGCAAGTTTTCTCGAGCAGTGAGTATCTTGTTTCACAGTCGGTAAACTTTTTGCTAAGGTAGTATATGGCATGCTCTTTTCGACCAGACTCGTCATGCTGCCCCAATACACACCCCATAGACCCCTCAAGGACCGTCAAGTACAGAATTAACGGTCTTCCCTCCACAGGAGGCATCAGAATCGGAGGCTCCTGCAAATATTCTTTTATTTTTTCAAATGCCGCTTGGCAATCATCATTCCACCTGACCGTTTGATCTTTTTTCAACAACTTGAATATCGGTTCGCACGTGGCTGTTAGATGAGATATGAACCGTGAAATGTAGTTCAATCTACCTAAGAAACCACGAACCTCCTTCTCCGTTCTCGGTTCAGGCATTTCTCTTATTGCTTTTACTTTTGCAGGATCAACCTCGATTCCTTTCTCACTTACAATAAACCCCAGCAATTTACCGGACCGCACTCCGAACGTGCACTTGTTCGGATTCAACCTCAGTCTAAACTGTCTCAGCCGGTCGAACAACTTGGCCAAATCTACCAAATGCCCCTCTTCTGTCTGGGACTTTGCTATCATGTCATCAACATAGCATTCGATTTCATGATGAATCATATCATGAAACAAAGTCACCATGGCCCTCTGATAAGTAGCACCGGCGTTTTTGAGACCGAATGGCATCACCTTGTAACAAAAGGTACCCCACGGTGTGATGAACGTTGTTTTCTCCATATCATCTGGCGACATTTTAATTTGATTATAGCCAGAAAAGCCATCCATGAAGGAAAACACCGAGAATTGAGCTGTATTATCTACCAACATATCGATGTGAGGTAGCGGAAAATCATCTTTCGGACTAGCTCTGTTCAGATCTCGGTAGTCCACACACATTCTCACCTTCCCATCCTTCTTCGGAACTGGCACGATATTTGCAACCCACGACGGATAATTAGTGACAGCAAGGAAACCAGCATCCCACTGCTTCTGCACTTCTTCTTTGATTTTCATCGCCATGTCAGGTCGAGTTCTGCGCAATTTCTGCTTCACTGGAGGACAATCTGCTCTCAACGGTAGCTTGTGCACAACAATATCGGTATCCAACCCTGGCATATCTTGATAAGACCAGGCAAAGATGTCGACATACTCTTTCAACAGTGCTACCATTCTGCTCTTGACACTTTCCTCCAAAGCAGCCCCGATTTTCACTTCTTTTTTGACCTCGTCGGTACCCAAGTTCACAACCTCAATCTGCTCTTCATGCGGCTGAATCACCTTCTCCTCTTGTTTCAACAACCTGGCTAATTCCCCTGGCAGTTCACAATCTTCTTCGCCTTCTTCTTCAGCATGATAGATTGGATTGTCGAAGTCATACGAGGGTGTAACAGGATTGTTATCAATGAGATCCGGAGAAGAATCACATCTGCATGAATGTTGATTCATGCATTGCATTAGAACCGGTGTGTGACAAATTGAAAAAGAAAAATGAAAACATTGCCATTTTTATTTTATTTTTATTTTTAAACTGCAAAAATAAATGAAAAACAGGGAACACCGCTTTTAATTGAAAAACATCCTTTTATTAATGATACGAACTTGCAAATTTAAACATGAGGTGGCCCTTACAATGGACCATTACGTGTCGGGCAACACGTATGGCTTTCATGCACATAAAATCAAAACAAGAAAAATATTACTCTTCCAGCAGAGTGATCCGGATGATCTTTTCAGCCTTCCAGTTTTGGATTCCCATCCTTGGTGCGCACGGCTTTATCCACCGGTCAATGTCGCAGTCGCTATCAGCTTCCTCACTCATCATGCAAATGTGATTCGGATCCAGCATTCCGGCGCTTGTGAATGTTACTGACGTACGGCGTCCTCTGCCTTGTCCTGAGCCTCGGCCCGGCTGGTAACCCACTCCGAAGCGATCTTTCTTTGCGGAGATATCCATCATCCTGCCCCAACCAGGAGCCTCTCCATTCTTTACCACCTCGGCGGCCTGTTTGTACGAAGCAATGGACGGTTTCTCCTCCTCTTTGGCAAACAGAGCATTCTCCACCTTAACGGTTTCGGAAGCTTGACTTGGCGTCTCCCAGATTTCGCCATCCATCTCCACATATTTGAATGAGGACAGGTGGCTGACAAAGATATCCTCCTCTCCGCAGACAGTGACGACCTGTCCCTCCCAGATGTATTTCAACTTTTGGTGTAAAGTCGAGGTCACTGCGCCAGCAGCATGGATCCATGGTCGACCCAACAGGCAACTATATGCCGGCTGGATATCCATGACGTAAAAAGTCGACTTGAACACCTCTGGGCCTATCTTCACAGGAAGCTCAACCTCTCCAAACACGGCCCGCTTCGACCCATCGAATGCTCGCACTATTAAATCAGTCGGAGTCAGAATCAGCCCATCACAATTCAACTTTGCCAGAGCCTTCTTCGGCAACACATTCAAAGAGGAGCCGGTATCAACCAGCACATGCGAAAGCACGGCTCCTCTACATTCCATCGCTATGTGTAACGCCCGATTGTGATTTCTCCCATCCACAGTCAAGTCCATGTCTGTAAAACCCAACCCATGGCTGGCATGCATGTTAGACACGACCGTCTCCAACTGGTTAATGGTAATCTCTTGAGGAACATAGGCTTTCCTCAAAATCTTCAACAAAGCCTCCCTGTGACCCTCAGAGCTTAACAGCAAGGACAAAATGGATATTTTGGAAGGAGTCTGCTGCAGATGGTCAACCAATTTGTACTCAGACTTCTTGATGATTCTCAAGAATTCCTCTGCATCATCATCAAGTTTTTCTTCCGACCCAAGCGGCGCCGGTGTCACCACTGGAGTACTATCACTCACCACTGCTTTCCCTTTTGCCCTGGCTAAAGCCTCGGCCTTTGCTTTTTTCTCTTTTTCTCCTTCTTCTCTCCTTAAGGCATCCGGAGCAAACAGTCTGCCACTGCGAGTGAAACCGCTAGGACCGGCATTATCCACCTTCGAAACGGTGGTTTCATCCGCAGTCTGATCCTCTACCCTCTCACTATTGCAGTATACCTCTCCACCATAATGCCATGGTACGGCATCCTCTTTGTCATACGGAATGGGTCCAGGTACCGTGATGGTAACTGGAGCTGCCTCCGCCAGGGTAGACAAATCTACCGGGTCAAAATAAATTGTTATGGTGGAGACCTCTTCTTTTCCCATATCAACCTTCTCAATCAAAATACTCCCATCGTCCATCAAACTCTGGACAGTCTTCCTTAAGAGTTCACACCCATCAGGGGCACCAACGCACTCAGCACATTGCTCATCACAGCCTGGATAAACCCCATTCTTTAACAACTGCCTCTTGACCTCAGCCAGAGGAGCCTTCAACTGATTAACACTTGACAACCCAACTCTGCCCTCCTCAGAGATAGCATTCACCCCCTTTGACCATGCGCGGGCATGGGATTAGCATTCACGTTGGGAGATGGTGCAAAGTTGATAGCTTTCGAATCCACCAAGTCTTGAACTGTGTGCTTAAAAGCTTTACAGTTCTCTATATTATGTCCAGGAGCACCCGAATGGAATTCACACTTTGCATTTTCATCATAGTTGGCTGGCCTTTGATCAGGTCTCAAAGGTGCCAGAGTCCTTAGCTGTACCAGCCCCAAGTCCATCAACTTTTTAAACAGAAAAGAATAAGTCACAGGCGGCCTGTCAAACTGCCTATCAACTGCTCTCCCCCACACCTGATAACCAGCCCTCTGAGGCCTCTGCTGAAATGGTTGTCTTTGCTGTTGAGGTTGTTGTTGTTGTTGTTGCTGTGCAGGCTGATGCTCAGCAGGAATGGTTACCGCAGCAGTATGCTGGAAGTAACGATCCCTACTGGGTCCTCTTTGTGCGTATACTGCACTGGTATCACCCTCCTTCTTCCTCTGTCCATTCCCAAAGGGCTTCTTTGACCCAGACGACGAAGCTACACCCTGAATCTTCCCGAGCTTCAACCAGCTCTCAATTCTCTCCCCAGCCACAACTATATCTGAAAAGTTGGTCACCGGACAACCAACCATCCTCTCAGCATACGCCCCCTGCAAAGTCCCCATAAAGAGATCAGACATCTCTCTGTCAACTAATGGAGGTTGCACTCTGGCAGCCAACTCCCTCCACCTCTGAGCGTATTCTTTAAACCCTTCGTTATTCTTTTGAGACATACCCTGCAGCTGGGTACGACTCGGGGCCATATCAGCATTGAACTGATACTGCTTAAAGAATGCGTCCCCCAGATCTTGCCAATTCTTGATATCAGAAGATTTCAGCTTGGTATATCATTCCAAAGATCCTCCAGACAGACTGTCCTGGAAGAAGTACATCCACAGCTTTTGGTCCATGGTGTAAGCTGAGATCTTGCGGACAAAAGCCTGCAGATGAGTCTCGGGGCAAGAACTCCCATTGTATTTGTCAAATGCGGGCGCTTTAAACTTTTGCGGGATCACAATCCCCTCCACTAGCCCCATGTTTGACATGTTTACCACCCCAGGAGTGGCATAGCTCTCCAGAGCTCTGATCTTTTCAGCCAGCAGCTGAATCTCTTTGTTCTGTGGCGGAGCACTGTACTGACCAAAAGGTTCATTATGCATCGAGAACTGGTCTGCTTCCCTGTCTTCCTCTCTGTCATCCTCAACCCCGAAGAATGGAGGAAACAGACTATCCTTCAAATTCTGTCCCGGTTGACCACCAGCAGTAGCACCAAAACCAGCAGCGTTGTTCACCATACCTACAGTTGCTCTTTTTTCACCGTCTCTAGAACCACCCAGCCCCTGGTTGGAGACACCATCCAAGTTTACACCACTGTTTGCTGCTGAAGCCCGCTCGAGCTTCTCAACTTTGTCTGCTAGAGCTTTCTGACCAACTGCAAAGCCTTGCATGATGTTGATCAGCTCAGTCATCTTGTCTTTTAGCTCGAGGATATCTGTGTTTGGAAGATCCATCAGTCGAGGAGTGTTGCGCCTCGTGAAGTATCTGTGAGGTCGGGTTGAGCGCAAAGGTACAACTCTGCGAGCACGCGCAATGATTCCTGAAACAATCAAGCACGTTAGCAACAGATACCTGCAAAACAGCGAACAGGTTAATATGCATGAATGCAACGTCTGTCCATATGAGGAAGATTCTGTCCTTTGATTCTGGTTTCATCGAGACAGATAATATTTCACCAATAACATTTTGACATTCAGATGTCTCTCAACCAGATTCTCAATCAATAATACTCCCCATATGGCTAGACATAGGTTCGATGCAGATGAATGCAAAATGAGAATGATGCAGATGAATGAATGCAATGCATTGCCATCCTCCAAGCCATCTTAACATTTGCACTGAAGCCCTGATCTCTGAACTGATCACAACCATCTAAGGGAATATGTAACCACAAATCCAACTCAAGGGAGTTCCGAAATAAACGGAACTGACAGATACATTATCATCATCAGACAATCTCTGAGCAGATAACCATAGGATCTCTGAATCGGCCCGGGGAATCCTGAAATAAACGGATCCCCACTGATAACTCGGACAGCACTCCGGCGTCTCGGCAATAAATGACCATAAATCCGACTGATAAATATGACTCTGATCAACGGAACCATTAGTCACCACCTGAGTCACCATCTGTACCTGTAATAAAGATCATTCCCTCCCCACTCACGGGTGTCGTCTAGGCCAGGGTAAGGTCGAGAGAAACACAGCATAAATAACCTTTCGCAGAATATCATCATATACACACCTGAAGTATGCAACGACAATATCCCACCAGGGTCTGAACTGTTCGTGATATCAATGTTCCGCTGAGTGGCGCAATACCACCCGCTTCCCATGAATCACTCTATTCCTAGGTATCCTAGATTTCACTCATAGCCTGGGTATTGGGCCTTTTACCTCGAGTAACTCCCACCCCAAACAGAGAAACACAGCACAGCCAGCAAATGAATATGAATGAATGCAAACAATAATGCAAACAATAAATGCAAACAGTAAATGCAAATACATACAAATGAATGCAATAAATAAAGCAGCACAAAGCAACCAAAACTATCCTAAAACGCTAGGAGAGACTCGCTTAGGGAAGATGGACCAGCACAGGTCAACATCTATGAAGTCCCCAGCAGAGTCGCCAGCTGTCGCATTACGCGAAAAACCGACGGGAAACAAGAACAACAGAGCCGCCACTGCGCGTTATTTATCCCAAAAGAGGGAAAGGAAACGCTCAGAGTAAACCTGGAAAAGACATGGTCTCGCGACCAAAGAGAAAGGGTAAGGGAGTCGGTTACGCAAGGGGAAGGTATTAGCACCCCTCACGTCCGTCGTACTCGACGGGATCCACGCTCTAAGAAAGAAAAGGTTGCTAAAACAAACACCACACACACACACTGGCTGAAAGAGACATAAGAAAACAAACAAGACTGAAACTGACTCGGCAGGATATTGATGCGTGTTTTTCGCAAGTGTACGAATCACGTCAAAGTAATATAAAAGATTATCGAATCCACAGAGACCAAGTGTCAATCTATCAAACCTGTTGTTATGGTGTGTATCTAAGGCAACTATTTTTAAGGGTTTTAATAAGGGTGCAATGGTAAATAAAATTATAATTTTAAATAATAAATAAAGACAGGCTCGAATGTAATTCACGCAATCAATGATAATCCAGTACTTGTTAGTGGAACTACTTATGGGCAATGTTTTCTCCTTTGAAAAGAACTAATTTAACAGGAACTGTCGCTTTCGCGTATTCAGAACCGAGTTGTACTCTCTAATCAACCCCTCCTATTGTCACGGATAAAAAGGTGCGTACTGCGTTAGAGTAGTAAACCTATTTTTAAGAAATATAGTATCTTAACTAAGTTGAAAAGTATTTTAACCTGGACTTCTTAGCAAAAAGAGGTTCTTACGAACCAGAGTTTAAACTTCCTAACGCGTCCGAAAATCGTTTTAAAATCTCTTTTCTTTTTAAATCTAAAATCTCCTAATAAACTAGACAAAGCGCTTTTGGCTGTTTTTGAAATAGTTAAAAACAATTACTTGAATTGAAAGATAAAATAGCCCTTAGGTGTTTCCACGAACAATTATACTGATTACTGGTTTAATTACGATCCTTACATTCTAACCTTTATAGAATTAGTTAGACATGATAAAGTAAATATTCTTTTTATAGTTTTTCATAAAAGTAATTTAAAGCGAGTGCGGATAATAAACAAAGTAAAGTGCGAGTGCAGGAAATAAACAACGTAAATGTGCGAGTGCAGGAAATAAACAACGTAAATGTGCGAGTGCAGGAAATAAACAACGTAAATGTGCGAGTGCAGGAAATAAACAACGTAAAGTGCGAGTGCAGGAAATAAACAACGTAAATGTGCGAGTGCAGGAAATAAATAAAAGTAAAATACGAACTTGAATTAAAATGGCGGCAGGATTAACTTCCTCCAGAGTGCTCCAAAAACTCGAACCACAGACAGATTACAGACTCGATCACTCGATTGCAGAGGCACCCCGATGTGGAATGGCAACTGCTTTATAACTGATATATGCCTAGAGAATTCTAATTCTGGATGAAGAAAAACGAAAATCTAAGGTCCTATTTATAGTAAAACCTAAAGCATGAAATGACAGGGACGCCCCTCCACTAAAAAGTGGAGGTTACTGATTTTGGCCTTGTGGCGCCCGCCACAGGCCTATGGCGCCCGCCATGGTCCCTACAGGGGATGATGGAGTGGGGATCGTGGGTCTTGACGGTTGAGGAGTGGTCTTGAGACGTGGCCACGTCATGGCTAACCCCATGGCGCCCGCCACGGTGGGTGCCGTAAGTGCAAAACGCTGAATTTCTAGGTTTTCGCCCGTTTTCACTCCTTTTTCGCTCCTTTTCCCGATTCAAGCTCCGATTATTATAAAAACCTGAAAACATAAGAAAACAAAGAAATAACAAAGCAAAACAACAATAAAAGCTAAGAATGCATGCGAAATCGGAGTCAGAAATACGGTGAATTTTAGTGTGATCAAATTCTCCCACACTTAAACCTTTGCTTGTCCTCAAGCAAACATTAAAGCTTAAGAAAATATGGTGTCAACACTTGTCTTTGGGCTAAAGGGATTCTAAGTTCAAGTCAGGATGCAGTGACAGATACTAACTAAGTGAACCAAGGGTACCATAGTAACACAAACACAAACTTCAATCCTATATTAACCACTCCATATCATCCCATAATACCTAGGCCTATCTTCTCATCTTTTTGTGTCCTTTTCATTCAGGCGCAATCACATTAAGCCCGTTATCTGTACATGCTTCATAGTAGAGTGACCGGTTAGTGATTCTGATCCATAACATAAGGCTTCTGGCACATAAGCATGTGTAAACCTGTTTTATTTCGCCTAAATGTAGCTGCGGGGGATCGGATCGTAATCCGCCCTACCAAGTTCAGTGCCAGATACCTCTGAACCAACTAACAATAGGTGACTTGCAAAAATTTTTTTTTTTTTTTTTTTTTTTAGTATTAGCACTGGATCATTCACTTATGTTCATCGGCCCCCTACGTAGAGCATGCTTAAGCCGGAGCTGACTGCTAAGATAAACTACTTAGGACAATTTTTAAAATGATAGTAAAGGCCAAGATGGTGGGGTTTAGGAGTGATTCCTATATTCAAGAGGTCTATGGTGCTAAAATGGTTCTGATGTTTCAAAAAGTTGACCTAGGTCACTATATCCTAATCTAAACCTGTCCCAAAGCCCAAAAAACATGTGAAACAACATCATTTTCTTTTTTAAAAATTTTCTGGTAAGGCTAAGGAAATGGGAAAAAATGAAGATGAACTAAAAAGACACTATACTGGTGACTCGTCAGACTCATGCATTATCTAAGAAAATTAAATTACTGAAAGGAAATAACTGAAAGGAAATAATTAATTAGAAAGGGAAATGACAGAAAGCAATAAAATCCCCTCCCACACTTAGATCGAACATTGTCCCCAATGTTTCGAAATAAGATAAGGGGGGTAACCTGAAAAAGACTACTGAGGAGGGGCACTGGTGCCTTCGCCGTCCTGATGTGATGGTCTGGAACGACGGGATCTACTACGATGCTGGTCCCTCCGGCCGAGTCGTGCTGATAAAGCAGCCTGAGCACTCCGAACCTCTCGAAGGTTACCTAAGATGGAACCCTGAGTGGCCTCGACAAGCTGGTAGTGTTGGCTGTTGAACTCTCTCTGACGGTTCTGCTCTAATGAGATATCGTTCAAGGTACGGCAAACGTTGCTATAGGCACGATCCGAAACCAATCGCGATTGTTGCATGAAGCTCATATTGTCCGTCAGCTGCTGTGAAATAGTAGAGAGAAGGCCATCACGCCTTTCTTCTCTAGCTGTCATATCACGCCACATCTCCTCGGTGACATGGAATCCAGGAGCAGTACCTGCAACAGGGTTAGAGGAAGATGGTGCGGTGTGTGACTGTGAAGGACATTTCATTACGTCTATACCCCATACGTCGAAGAGTTCTACTTCTTGGATATTTCTTAACGGCATTTCATTACGTCTTGAAATATTTCCTGTGCGTTGGCATCTATCACACTTGACAATGAAAGCATGGACATCACGCCACATAGTAGGCCAGAATAGGCCAGCTTGAAGAATCTTGGCGTAGGTCTTAGATGTGCTTGCATGTCCACCATAGGGTGCAGAGTGACAATGCTCAATTATATTATTTACCTCTTCTTCTGGAACACAACGGCGGAAAATGCCATCTTTACCTCTCTTGAAAAGAAATGGTTCGTCCCAATAGAAGTTTCTCACATCACTATAGAACTTCTTCTTCCGGTGGTAGTTTAGATCAGGGGGTATGATGTCAGCGGCTAGATAATTAACAAAGTCTGCATACCAAGGTACATCACTTATGGCTAAGGATTTTTGAAAATACTCATGAGGGTCTGGGTTATCTTCTTCAATGGTTTCTAGTTGGGCTATCAGTCTATCATAGGCAAAATCGTCATTTATGGGAACTGGATCAGGTTTCAGGTATTCTAGCCTAGATAGGTGATCAGCTACCACATTATCAGTGCCTTTCTTATCACGGATATCCAAATCAAACTCTTGCAGTAATAGAATCCATCGAAGTAACCTAGGCTTGGCATCCTTTTTGCTTAGTAAGTAACGAATGGCAGCATGGTCGGTATAAACTATAATCTTGGCTCCTACTAGATAAGATCTAAATTTGTCTATTGCAAAAACTACAGCTAGGAGCTCTTTTTCGGTTGTTGCGTAATTGAGCTGTGCAGCGTCTAGGGTTCTACTGGCATAATAAATCACATGTAACTTCTTATCTTTTCTCTGACCTAGAACGGCTCCAACAGCGTAATCACTGGCGTCACACATTATCTCAAACGGTTCTGACCAATCAGGGGGTTTCATTATAGGTGCTGAAGTCAGAGCTTCCTTCAGAAGATTAAATGCTTCAGTACATTTTTCATCGAAGATAAATTCAGCATCTTTCATTAAAAGACCAGTTAAGGGCTTTGTTATTTTGGAGAAATCTTTGATGAAACGTCGGTAAAATCCGGCATGTCCAAGAAAACTTCTTATCTCCCTGATAGTCTTCGGCGGTTTTAGATTCTCTATGACTTCTATTTTTGCTTTATCTACCTCTATACCTTTTTCGGAAACTATATGTCCTAAAACAATCCCTTCGGTGACCATGAAATGACATTTTTCCCAATTTAGCACAAGGTTTACCTCCACACATCTCTCCAGGATTTTCTCAAGGTTGACAAGACAATTTTTGAAATCTGATCCACAAACTGAGAAATCGTCCATAAATACTTCCATAATTCCATCTAAATAATCAGCAAAGATAGACATCATGCAGCGTTGGAAAGTTGCAGGAGCATTACAAAGTCCAAAAGGCATTCTTCTATAGGCAAAAGTTCCAACTGGGCATGTAAAGGTAGTTTTTTCTTGATCTTCGGGGTGAATAGGTATTTGGAAGAATCCTGAATATCCATCTAAATAACAAAAGTAAGAGTGTCTGGCTAGGCGCTCCAACATTTGATCTATGAATGGTAATGGGAAATGGTCCTTCCTAGTTGCTTTATTTAATTTTCTATAATCTATGCACATACGCCAACCTCCATCGGTTCTTTTTGCTACAGGTTCGCCCTTCTCGTTTTGCACGACTGTGATGCCTCCCTTTTTGGGTACTACATGCACAGGACTCACCCATTTACTGTCCGAGATCTGATATATTATACCTGCCTCTAGTAACTTAAGAACTTCAGTCTTAACTACCGCACTCATTATAGGATTTATTCTACGTTGGTGTTCTCTGGAAGGTTTTGAATCTTCTTCAAGCAAAATCCGATGCATGCATACGGATGGGCTTATTCCTTTTAGATCAGAGATCTTATATCCTAAGGCTGAGGGGTACCTACGTAAAACTTCTAATAATTGATCGGTTTCTTTTTGGTTTAAGGTAGCACTGACTATAACTGGACGATTCATATCTTCATCCAGAAATTCATATCTCAGGTTTTTAGGCAGTTCCTTAAGTTTTACGGTCGGTTTCATAGGGCAAGGCATAGGATCTGGGGTAAGAGATAAACATTCGTGAAGGTTATCATCAATGTAGGGTGTTTTATAATTGTCATCTTCCAAAATAAGGGTTGATGGCAATTTTATAGATTTATTTTCTTCTTCTTGTTCTAATTCCCTAATGCATTCTTCGATGATATCTAAGGCATAACAAGAATCTCCTATCACAGGTGCCATAAGAAATTTTGACAATATAAATTCTATCTTCTCTTCACCTACCTCAAAAGTTAGTTTTCCTTTTTTAACATCTATTACGGCTCCAGCAGTCGATAAGAACGGTCTACCTAGGAGGATTGGTATGTCGTCATCTTCTTTAATGTCCATGACAACAAAATCAGTAGGTATAAACAACTGACCCACCCTAACAGGGACGTCTTCAAGTATGCCTATAGGGTATTTAACGGATCTATCGGCTAATTGAAGCGACATCTTAGTAGGTTGTAATTCTCCTAAGTTTAATCTCTCACAAACTGCTAAAGGCATTAAGCTCACACTAGCTCCTAAGTCTAGAAAAGCTTTTTCGATGACATGATTCCCTAAAATACAAGGAATGGAAAAATTTCCGGGATCTTTATCTTTCTTTGCTAACCTATCTTCGGAAATAGAATTACATTCCACGGGTTTCGGATCTTCAAGTCTACGTTTATTCGTAAGTATGTCTTTGAGAAACTTAGCATAAGAAGGTATTTGGGTGATGGCTTCTGTAAAGGGGATTTCTACGTGAAGTTTTTCTATAACCTTAACGAATTTTTGATATTGATTATCGATTTGGGTTTTCTTTAATCTTTGAGGGTATGGTATTGGTGGTTTGTATGGCGGTGGTGGTACATAGGTTTTATTTTTAGGTTCTTCTCCTTTTTCTTGACTTTCCGGGGTTTCAGGCTTCTCTGGTTCCTTTTCCTCACTCCTCTTAGAAGTTTCAGGCTCACTTAATCTAGGGTTTAAAGGCTCCTTATAAGCGGTTCCACTTCGTAGAGTAATGGCATTAGCTTGCCCTTTCGGGTTTTGTTGAGGTTGTCCAGGGAACTGTCCTCCAGGGGTAGTCTGTGGGGCTTGGTTTAACGCTACCTGAGAGATCTGGGTTTCAAGCATCTTATTATGAGTAATGATTTGATCAACCTTGGTTCCTAACTGGGTAATTAGTTCGTTAACATGGACGCTTTGGTTCATGAACTCTTTGTTTTTCTGTTTTTGAGCAACGATGAAATCTTTTACAATTTCTTCAAAGCTCGGGTTTGGCGGTACAGGTTGCATAGGTTGATTTGTTCTAGGGGCTTGGTAACCTTGTTGTCTCGGAGGTGCGGTATTTTGAATAGGGTTATTATTTTTGTAGGAGAAGTTTGGGTGATTCCTCCATCCAGGGTTATATGTGTTAGAAAATGGGTTCCCTTGGGTATAGTTCACTTGCTCAGTGTTGGTTTCATTTAACAGATTGCATTCGGCGGATTGGTGTCCTTGCGTTCCACATATCTCACAATTCGGCGAAACTGCGGCTACAGTATTCGGAGTTGTACACATATGTTCGACTCTAAGGGCCAACGCGTCCATTTTAGCCTGCATCATGTCTATAGAGCTTAGCTCATGTATTCCTCCTTGGGCTTCCTTCTTTTCCACTGTCGCTCGTTCTACTCCCCATGATTGATGGTTTTGGGCCATATCCTCGATAAGGGCACTAGCTTCAGGGTAAGGTTTATTCATCAGTGCGCCACCAGCGGCAGCGTCGATGGTCATCTTAGTGTTATAATGAAGTCCATTATAGAAGGTTTGGATGATTAGCCAATTCTCTAAGCCATGGTGTGGGCATGCTCTTAATAGTTCTTTATATCTCTCCCAGGCTTCGAACAACGACTCTCCTTGGAGTTGGGTAAATCTAGTTATAAGGTTTCGAAGAAGAGCGGTCTTACTTGGGGGAAAATATCTAGCAAGAAAAACTTTCCTAAGGTCATCCCAAGTTGTTATTGAATTGGGTGGAAGGGAATCTAACCATGATAGAGCTTTATCTCTGAGGGAAAAGGGAAATAATCTTAAGCGTATCGCCTCAGGAGAAGCTCCATTGGTTTTAAAGGTGTCTGCTAACTGAAGAAAGTTTTTTAAATGTTGGTTTGGGTTATCAGTAGCGAGACCTGAGAATTGTCTCTGTTGCACTAATTGCAGCAGGGATGGTTTAAGTTCAAAATTATTGGCTGGGATAACGGGGTTTACTATACTGGAACTAGGTTCCTCGTTTGATGGTTGGGCGAAGTCCTTAAGAGGTCTTCGGTTTTGTTCTTCGGCCATAGCTATCCTATTCCTATGGAAAAATAAACGTGCGCGAGCGTAACGTTCAGGTTCAGCTAGAGGGTCTACTAAACTTCCGGCACTGCGAGTCTTTCGCATTGACCGGTGGGTAACAACCTTAGTCTAAACGGTATAACTACAGGGTAATGAAATTTGACGAAATTGGTCCCCGGCAACGGCGCCAAAAACTTGATGCGTGTTTTTCGCAAGTGTACGAATCACGTCAAAGTAATATAAAAGATTATCGAATCCACAGAGACCAAGTGTCAATCTATCAAACCTGTTGTTATGGTGTGTATCTAAGGCAACTATTTTTAAGGGTTTTAATAAGGGTGCAATGGTAAATAAAATTATAATTTTAAATAATAAATAAAGACAGGCTCGAATGTAATTCACGCAATCAATGATAATCCAGTACTTGTTAGTGGAACTACTTATGGGCAATGTTTTCTCCTTTGAAAAGAACTAATTTAACAGGAACTGTCGCTTTCGCGTATTCAGAACCGAGTTGTACTCTCTAATCAACCCCTCCTATTGTCACGGATAAAAAGGTGCGTACTGCGTTAGAGTAGTAAACCTATTTTTAAGAAATATAGTATCTTAACTAAGTTGAAAAGTATTTTAACCTGGACTTCTTAGCAAAAAGAGGTTCTTACGAACCAGAGTTTAAACTTCCTAACGCGTCCGAAAATCGTTTTA
Source organism: Lathyrus oleraceus (assembly GCF_024323335.1). NCBI lineage: Eukaryota > Viridiplantae > Streptophyta > Magnoliopsida > Fabales > Fabaceae > Lathyrus > Lathyrus oleraceus. Next base: position 171,305,612 of record NC_066584.1, on the reverse strand, counting down.
AAATCTCTTTTCTTTTTAAATCTAAAATCTCCTAATAAACTAGACAAAGCGCTTTTGGCTGTTTTTGAAATAGTTAAAAACAATTACTTGAATTGAAAGATAAAATAGCCCTTAGGTGTTTCCACGAACAATTATACTGATTACTGGTTTAATTACGATCCTTACATTCTAACCTTTATAGAATTAGTTAGACATGATAAAGTAAATATTCTTTTTATAGTTTTTCATAAAAGTAATTTAAAGCGAGTGCGGATAATAAACAAAGTAAAGTGCGAGTGCAGGAAATAAACAACGTAAATGTGCGAGTGCAGGAAATAAACAACGTAAATGTGCGAGTGCAGGAAATAAACAACGTAAATGTGCGAGTGCAGGAAATAAACAACGTAAAGTGCGAGTGCAGGAAATAAACAACGTAAATGTGCGAGTGCAGGAAATAAATAAAAGTAAAATACGAACTTGAATTAAAATGGCGGCAGGATTAACTTCCTCCAGAGTGCTCCAAAAACTCGAACCACAGACAGATTACAGACTCGATCACTCGATTGCAGAGGCACCCCGATGTGGAATGGCAACTGCTTTATAACTGATATATGCCTAGAGAATTCTAATTCTGGATGAAGAAAAACGAAAATCTAAGGTCCTATTTATAGTAAAAACTGAAAGCATGAAATGACAGGGACGCCCCTCCACTAAAAAGTGGAGGTTACTGATTTTGGCCTTGTGGCGCCCGCCACAGGCCTATGGCGCCCGCCATGGTCCCTACAGGGGATGATGGAGTGGGGATCGTGGGTCTTGACGGTTGAGGAGTGGTCTTGAGACGTGGCCACGTCATGGCTAACCCCATGGCGCCCGCCACGGTGGGTGCCGTAAGTGCAAAACGCTGAATTTCTAGGTTTTCGCCCGTTTTCACTCCTTTTTCGCTCCTTTTCCCGATTCAAGCTCCGATTATTATAAAAACCTGAAAACATAAGAAAACAAAGAAATAACAAAGCAAAACAACAATAAAAGCTAAGAATGCATGCGAAATCGGAGTCAGAAATACGGTGAATTTTAGTGTGATCAGATATCGCATCCTGGGCCTACTTAGTCTATCAGGCATAGACATCAGAGTCAAAGTAGTTCGAACTGGGGAAACGACACATGCTCGCTAGGATATCGCGTCCTATGCATACGTATCTCCTTGGACGAAGGAGAATCAGAGCATTCGTAGCTCGGCTGACACGCACACAAAAACAGGCAAAGGCAAACGTGGAGCCCGAATGCCAATCACTGGACTTACATCAGCATCCAAACCAACACACGCACACTGGAACCCAGATGCCACTCGATGGACTTATACCGGCTTCCAAGCACACAACAAGAACAAACAGACAACAAATTGCTAAGGAGTCGGGAACTCGAGCCTAGCAATCGTCAAACAACACACACAAAAAGAAAAAAAAGGTGCCCAGAGAGACCTCGCACGGTCTCCTGCCTACATACCTCGTCTGGAACGAGGATCAGGGCGATGTAGTTCCCCTACGCAGGGAAAAAGACTAGCCTAACCAGATAACAGAGGGAGACACAACTAGGGAGACTACGACTCGAGCCTAGATGTTATCATGCAAATCATCCCTAAGTTAAGGTTTCTAGCTAACTTGCACAGGAAGCAAGCCTATCGTAACCCTGACTTGCACAGGAAGCAAGCCAAACTAAACCTAACTTGCACAGGAAGCAAGCTAAACTAAACCTAACTTGCACAGGAAGCATGTCAAACAAACACACAAGCACAAGTAGCACACACTATATGCAAACAATGGGCTCAATCAAGGTTAGGTTTTAGTCGAGGGGTCATATCAACCTCAACAAACAAACCACTGGAACTGGGTAATGTTAGCTCTTAACCTTGCCATTGAGGGGCTAAGGTGAAGCAGATGAAAGGTGAGTGAAGATAGGACTTCACAGCTCTTATCCCTGGCCTGGGAGAGCTTAAGACAAGAATGTGTGGGTTCAGAAAGTGGGAACCCTTCTACACATTTAAAACTGACTCAACTGTACAATTGTACAAGATCTTGGGTTTGTATCTGCAATGCATCAACACAGTGGTGTGAGCAAAACAGATGACACACAGAATAGCAGGGGATAGGTTGCATATCCCTTGGGTTCTGCCAATTGCCTCTTCACTTAGGAGGTCTTTGACTCTATACAAGGACAAATGTAAACAGTCACAAACATTGCCTCTTAAGGAGGACTTCAGACAGTTGCCTGGCCAAGTAACAGGCCAGGTCTTCCAGACTACATGAAGATTTAGAAGTATACCTCAATGCAAATTGCTTATACAAGCAAAGCAAAGCAAAAGTTCACAAGGAACTGAGCAACTAAAAGCACCTGAAATAGTCAAGCAGACATTAGTATACAACTTCAAAACAAAGCAAAAGGAAACAGACATCAACAGTTAATCATAAGCAAGTGAATGTGCAAGGCACAAGGCTCAAGGCATGTGAGCCAAGCAACCTACAAAAAATAACATGTTAGTCATGATAAACAAGCAAGTTCAATCAAAAAGAATTGGTCTCATTGGCCATTTGTTGGTCAACCTGAAAACATGAACTCAAATGTGAGTCACAGGACCACTAGGGCAAGCCTAGGGTCAAAAGTGAATGAGAAAGTTAAAACAGCAAAGGGCAAGTATCCAAAATCATGTTCAAACAATCAAGAAACAAAACCAATTGGGTTCACATTCATATCAATCATCATTATCATTTCATGAACAAATTAGGTCAAAACATGGCATTTTAGAAGCTCATAGAAGTCAACAGCAAGACTTGAATCAAAAGCAATCTTAAACATTTCAAAAATCATCAAATAAATCATGATCAATCACAATCCACAGCATGGTAAGCATGTCAAATTTCATCTCATTTGGACAAGTAGAAGATAGTCAATGAAAATCAGAAAGGCAAGGCAATTTTGAACATGCTCAAAGAAGTCAACCAAACATGCATCAACTTAGAAAAATCATAAATCAGGGATGGCATATGATAAATGAATGGGACTAAAACCATGGTAAAGCTTAAGATGTCTAGTAATCACATATAAAATTTCATGTCCATCTAATAAAGTATGAGCATTTCACAAAACAAATGGGAACAAGTGTCACAAAAAGTCAACATAAGACCAGACAAGGGACAAAAATCTCAAACAATTAGGAAATGCCACAAATAATTCCAAGAAAAATCACATGTAAACTAGACATACTCAAGCTCAATCATGCAAAAAATCAATCCATTTTGGGGTCAATAGGCATGGCTATGAAAATCATCAAGTTGCACATCAATGGTGTGACACAAATTGTCACACCCTACTTCAAAAAATCACAACTCAAAGACCAGAAATGAGAAATTCATGAACTTTATACCAAAATCACCATGGATGTGTCTAGTTTGTGCACAAAAAATTTCAAAGTCAAAGGATAAAGTGTGACTATTTCACAAATGATTTAGTAAAAATGTGCAAAATATTGATACATGTCACAAACCCTAATGCCAAATAAAATCCATTCATCAAAAAAATCTGGAAAAAATATGACAAAATTCTAGAGGTCATGATGAAGACAATGCAAAAAATCCCATTCAGATTGGATCAAGCATGGTGGAGTTATGATTTTTACAAGTTGGTGTATCAAAAATGAAATTAAAATGAAAAACAACATGGTCTAATAGGTCAAAGGGCACGCTGGATGGCAATTTTGTAATTACCCGTGCCACTTAACTAAACGATGCGTTTTGGGCCATGAAATGAAATAATCTGATTGGTTGTTATGTGTAAACAGTGCCATGCAACGTGAAGGTTCAATTTCTGGAAAATGGATTAGGGTTTTCAAGAACAGCAAGCTTCATCTTCATCATTTCAAATCGCGAAATTTTAAAACGCCCAGAAACACAAATTGAAGATACCAACATGACCAGCAAACATTGTACATACATAATCCATCATCCATTTTCATTAAAACACACTACAAATCATGAATCGAGCAAGAACAATATGCAACATCAAACTTTAAAACAGCATAACTTCACAAATACTCAACCATTTTCATCAACTCAAAGCTTATAATGACCAGGGCAAGGATATCTACAAAGTGCATAGCATGGTTTCAAGATATTGGAGATTTGAAATCTTACTTGATTTTGAAACAATGAGTGAAACGGTTGTTGTTTGATGTTGTAAGCTCGAAACAGATGAAGGTTTAAGCTCCAGATGATGAATGGTTAAGATGTTTAGCTCAGTGATGCTTGAAACAAACCAAATCGAAATCTGCCATTGATGATGCTTTAGAGAGAACAGTCACGAATTGGAGGTTACAGTTGTGAAATGAAGGTGGAAATAAGCTCAAGATGGGGAATAGATGTTGTAGCAAGCAAGGCACAATTGAGTTCTTGAAGCTTGTTGACAGATTTTCCAAAATGAGAGAAAATGAGAATTTGAGAGAGTGAGATTTTTCTGTGTGCAAAATAGCTGCTAGGGTTTCCAAATGACAGAAAAATGAGTTTATACCTTCTGTTTAAGGTTGCATAAGTAAGTGTTAAACATGATTTAGTTTAATGAAGCATTTTGCTAAATGGCCACTTTGGTTCACATGTGGAGGTGTAATGGCTGGTGCACGAAAATTGGGCTTGCAACAAGTTATAATCAACATTTCAGACCATATTTGAAAGGCCAAAGTGGTTAAAAGTGGTTAAATCAAAAGTTCAATTTTTCACCTCACTTAAAATTAATTCAAGTAGGTTCAAAAATGCTATTTTGATCCATGAGGTTTTGGTGCATGAGGGTTACATTTTTGGAAAGAGGAGGTCAAATGTGACTTGTTGGAAAAAAACCCCACCAAATTTGGCCAAATGGTTTGAGAGATATGGCCTTTTGAAGTTCAATAATTTTTTGAAAATGAATTGATCATATCTTGCCAACCATACATGGGAATTGAGAGTTCTTGGATTTTTTGGAAATGGGAGAACAAGATCTTCAACTTTCATGTTGGGCAAAAATTCATTTGAAGCTTGTATCATGACGTAAGTTTGGGATCAAGAAGTTTCCATTTTTGGCAAGTTTCAATTACAGGTCCAGTTTCTATTTTTGGAAATTTCTGATTTGGCTTCAAATTCTTCAATGATGATGTTTACCATGATATATGAGGCCTATTTGGACATGAATAAGCTCTCTCAAACCAAATCCCATCATCAAAACCATAAAATCAATCACAGTTGACCAAGTTGACTCTTTAGGGTTTCTGACTGACTGTGCATTGAATGATGACCTCTGAACATCCAATCTTTGACCTAAACACTTCAAATGGATCCCCAAGTCATGTGAACATGTTGGACCAACCCTAGGGCCTTGGCTCAATGAAAAACACACTTGCTTGCTTGACTGACTGATCTCCTGACCAGTTTGACCTAAATCTTCTGAATGACCTTGCACTTGGGCAAAAGGGACAATGCAATGTTATGCAGTGGACCATGTTATGCTATGACCTAATATGAGAATGTATGTACAATGATAGGTGCAAATTTGAGGTGCTACACTTTCCCATTTACACACATGGCGGGCGCCACCTTTGGAAATCACGTTCCCACTAAGGAGAAGTTGGAGGGCACCATGGTATTTGCAAGCTGCTGAAGTCCTCTATAAATAGTTCGTTCCATTTCATTTTCAAATCATCCAACTTAGTTTACAACGCTAAGCCTATATTTATCATTTGTAAAAGCGGTAATCCGTCACATCGGGGGGTTATCGCACCTTAGTGAGATTGAGTTGGGTCACTTCGAGTTGCTGTCGTCTTTATCTTCAGGAGTCGGAGGTTTATTTTTCTTGTACCAGATTTAAAGCCCTCCGTTTGGAGGAGGTTCTTATTTTATCGCTTTTTATTTATTTACTTTCTGTCTACGCTTTACTTTATTTATTTTCCGCACTCGCTTTACTTTATTTATTTTCCGCACTCGCTTTACTTTATTTATTTTTCGCACTCGCTTTACTTTATTTATTTTCCGCACTCACTTTACTTTATTTATTTCCCGCACTCGCTTTACTTTATTTATTTTTCGCACTTGCTTTACTTTATTTATTTTCCGCACTCACTTTACTTTAATTATTTCCCGCACTCGCTTTACTTTATTTATTTTCCGCACTCGCTTTACTTTATTTATTTTACGCACTTTACTCGTTCTTTAAGCCTTACATTCTTAAAAAAACTTTTTATCATGATCAATACCGTTGTGTTTGTTTGTGTTACTATGTCTGGCTAAATCTTTTAAAGGTTAGAATGTAAGGGTCGTGGTTAACGATATGTTTCACATATTTAATCTGTAGAAATACTTTAAAGGTTGTTTTGATTTTTAACTTGAGTTTTCTAAAACAAACTTGGTTAGTCTTAACTATTCAAGGAGTGCGAAAGCACCCAGGCTTCGTAACTAGGAATTTTTATCACTTTAAGAAAAAACTATTTTTGAAACTGTTTTCGGACGCGTTGATAGATTTAAAATCAGGAAACTCCTTGGGTAAACTTTCCAAATCAAAATCACTTTTCAACTAAGTTTACGAGTCTTATTTATTAAAAATGAGTTTGCCACTTTAGCGTTATGCGCACCTTTTATAAGTGACAATAAAAGGTCTTAATTTAAGGGTAAACTCGGTTCTGAATACGCGAAAGCGATAATTCCTGTTAAATGGATTCTTTCCAAGAGTAGAAAATATTGCCTCATAATTAGTTCTATTTAGACAATCGAAACATCACTTAACTGACGTGAAATACATTCAACCTGTCTTTACCTGCATTTATTATTTACCATTATCTTGCAAACCCAATATCTTTTTTATATCGCCTTAGATAAACAACGTATTTGTTGAGGAGTTAGCAGCGATACTCCGACTCCCTCTGTACGGACCAGGCACGGTTCCAGATGGGTTCTCATCTAAGGATTTCTGGATTGCCATCACCGGGAGGACGGATTACACCTACAAAGGTGCTAAGACCTCGGGCATCCAGAATCCATGTTTCAGGTATGCTCATAAGGGTTTGGCCTACACCCTGTTTGTTAGAGGCGATAGCACAGGGGTAGCTACTCAGAGAGAGCTATTCTTTATGTACTCGATGGCACAAAACAAGGCCATCAATGTAGCGACCTTTGTAGTGGACTATCTGGACAGAGTTGGATGAGTCGACTCCGGAGGCATATCCGTAGGTGGGATGATCACCCAAATCGCTGAGCATTCGGGTATCAAGCTGTTTTACTCGAAGACACGCCAATTGTAGGTAAGACCAAAATTGACATGTCTGCTCTAATTTCATAAGGTATGATTGTTATTGCCCCTAGTTACTATTTTGTGCTTATCCATAAGAGGTTTATTATCGCTCTGTCGGATTCGGACAGAGTTGTTATTACTGACTGTGCTAATTGGTTGTATGTGAGCGCTGACCCTGACACGGAGGAAGGCCACGACACTGACCATTTTACTACAGGTGATCAGTTTATAGATGACCAGGTGGAGGGCACAAAGGCAGAAGAAGAAGAACCTGAAGCACCTCAGGAGCAGTGTGTACCACCACATCAGGAACCTACCAAGCAGGAGGCGGGTTCATCTTCCTGGTCCACTGACCAATGGACCTGGGTACAAACCGAAATAGGTGACTTGAGGATGGAACAACAACGACAAGGCATTGAGCAAGCCCGTCATGAGGAGATGTTGGATGAGATGAGCAGCATGATGCGACAGTTGATGCTGCATTTCCCAGAACCACCTCCTCAATAGGGTACTATGAGTGTCCTCCTTCGCTCTTGTTCGCAAACATTATGGACAATGTTGAGCTCAAGTGTGGGGGAGATTTTATGTCTTTTATTGGTATTTTATTTTCAGTATTTTGTTATTTTATCTCAGTATTTTGTTATTTTGTTATTTTACTTTTGTGCATTCTAGATTTGGTTTTTCTGTTTGAAGGTACATTATGTTGCGAGTGTTTCAAGTCTGTGTTGATAGGTTGGAAATAGCAATAATCATGATTGGGAATGGATGAAAGGATCACACCATTTACCATTGCTTGTTGTGAAGGATCTCTCCAGGAAGTTGACACTGCTGAAAGTAAAGATCGGACGCAGCGTATACAGCTTAACCGACATGAGTATCCTGTACACTCCGAAGTAAGGAAGAAATCACACCAGGCTAAAGAGTATTGTGGATCCTGGCAAAGCTGAACCAAACAGGGTGAGTCATAAAAATCCAAACACATTGATAATCATGAGCTGCATTCAGGTTTGTCTTTATCACTCTAAATTTGCGTAGATTCTCTGGGACTGTCACTGCATGATACACACACTGAGGCACGTTGTTTGAAATTAACCCCGAGCCTTTCTAGCTATCCTAAATAATTATATCCCTCGTTAACCCCATTCGAGCCTGTATCCATTTGTTTGTTTAAACCCCATAATTGTACCCCTTGGCCAAAACACTTCCTTACCCTGTTCAGAGTCATGTTAATGCATTTAAGCTGTGTTGAAAAGCTAAGTTTGGGGTAAAAACCCCAAAAGCTCCCAAAGCCCAAGAAAGTACAAAAACAAAGAGAAAAAAATTGAATGAAATAGGAAATCATCGAGAGAAAGAAAAAAAAAGAGAAAAAATTTATAACTCGAAGATTCAAAAAGAAGCACGAAAAAGGGCATTTGGTGGAAAAAAAGAAAAAAGAAAACCGAGCAAGCAAAAGAAACAAACACAGTATGTAACATCGACTCTGAACCAAAAACCCACTTGTTTCCCATTTTTTTTAAATAATCCATACCCTAACCCAAGCCAAGTTACAACCCGAAAGACCTCAAAAAGTGTGTGTGTGTGTGTGTTGTGTGTATGTGATATGAAAAGAGAGACTATTCAAACTTGTGAGTTGATATTGCATACTCTGAATTATGAGTGAAAACACTTAACCCCGAGAGAAGTGGTGAGGATGTGATATAAGATGATAGGTGAAACGGTGCTTGGAAGTGGAAATGCGGTTGAAAACTTACAAGGAAAAAGAAGGGCTTATGGAAGGAAAAGGGAAGACGTTAACGAATGATCTCAGCAGTGTTGGGAAACATAAAGAATTCAGGGGAGTGACACACAGTGTTGTCTGAAACATTACTTGCGGACAAGCAATGAGCTAAGTTTAAGGTTGTGATCAGTCACCATTTGCATTAAGTTTTCATTACTTATCCGACAAGAAACCAAGGCTTTTTAAACACTGTGCAAGCATTTTTGATACTTTTCGAGTCAGTTTTACTTCCAGTATTATATATAAGCATTTTCAGTCATTATTATATTTTAAGTATATTTTCGTGATTTTATGCATGGGATAGCTGTGTTTTTGTCCGACAGGTCCAGGTAGAAGAACCAGGGAACTCAGAACGAGACAATGCGAGATTCCGGCAAGCAGAGGAGTAGAAAACCCTGGTACAGGAGGCCTGACACGGTCACCCGTGTCACCTGACATGGACCTTGTCAGGCAAGGGAGGACATGTTGAAGAAAATAGTGGCCTGACACGACCACCCGTGTCAGGCACCTCAACCAGTCGTGTCACCCCGTGCTAGGGGCGTGTCAGCCAGGACAGTAGGATGACACGGCCACCTGTGTCAGCTGACACGGGTCGTGTCAGCCCAAGCCCAAAAATTCAGTTTTCTCGGGCTTTTATTCGTCGGGCTTTTTCAGAGATTTTTTTGGACTTGTCCAACTGCTGCTTGGAATTTTCACTATAAAATAGGACCTTTTGCCTAAGGAAAAATCATTTGGGAATACGGAAAAATACAGTATTATGAAGCAATCAAGTATTACAGAGAGCAAGGCATTCGGAGAGCTGAAGGTTTTCATGAGCGGGAGCGATTGAAGATCAAAGTCATCCAATTACTTGTAATGTGTAATTTTTACCTTGCATTTGTTTTAAACAATATGAGTAGCTAAACCCCCCAATGCTAGGGGGTGTCCCTGATTTAGAATTGTAACGAATTTGAGTTTACATTTGCATTTATAATATTATTTTTACGGTAACCTTTTGATGTGTTTATTGCTTTCTCTTTCGGACCAATCGAGATTGATTTGTGGTTATCAATTAGGTTGGACCGCCATTGATAAGGTTTTCATAAGGTTACTCTACAGTAAATATCACCTAGGACTAGGGATACCCTCTATGAACCAGAGTATTCTTGATATTATAAAGCTTAACTTCACCTTAATTGGCTATGGACATAGAAATTAGGGTAGATTGATTAAAGGTTTTCTCACCGAGGACTTGGGAAAAATACCCTTGAGAACTGGTAGTAATTGATATTTGTTGATGCAATAGTGACTCAGAGTTGTTACAGGGATAAATCACACACCTTCCCTGGCATTGTTCATTTTTCTCTATAAACCCTTATTTTCATTCTTGTTTGCCTTTACCTTTATTCTTATATTTTTACACCTAAAAACCAAATTTATACTTTTTGTTTAATTGAATGATAATTTAAACTCGATATTGACTTGCAGTCCTTGAGACCGACATTCGGGGAATTTCCTCATTATTACTATAAAAGGCAAAATAGTACACTTGCTATTTTCCCGATCAGCAAGTAACTGCATCCGGCTAGATCTAATCGTCGAAGCAGTTTTGAACAGTCATTTGGTTCCGATTCATCATTCTTAACCGAAGACAAGAACACATCGGATTTCAAAGTTGGTAGGGAGAGTATTAGTCATTGTATTCAATGTAGACCTTTTCCATGTAAATTACCATTTTAAAACCTTGTAAACTACCATTTTATTAAATAAAGTTGAGCTTTTATCCAATTACTTCTATTCTTATTTGTTTCTGTTTAATAAAGTTGAGTTTTTATGATAATAATTTTGAAATAAATAAGTCAATGAATAAACATTTTTTTGAAATAATAAGACATTTACTTAAAGAACATCGATTTCAAAAAGGAATGTCAACAATAATCTAAGAAAGGTAAAAGTCTTGAAGTGTGAAGTGTTGTTGTCTTCCCCAAACAGTTGGTCGGTAATTTTATCTACCCGACAGTTCATCATTCATCCCTGTTAACATTAATCGAGTTGCTCCCTAAGCAGTTCATCATCTATCTCTAGTAGAGCTGACTTGTTTTTCACTTTGTAGTCCATCATTTGTTCCCAACTGAGGATTTACGATATTCGTTTGCATCTATGTTTGTGAATGAACCTTGGATCCTTGTGAAACCTTTATTTAGTTTTCAAATCCCCAACATCTTTATTTAGTTGCATAGTCATGGCAGTCTCTCCCCTGCAGTGTTGAATCCCCAACGAAGGCCTTACAGAGTTTGATGAAATTCCCAACAATTTGACCAATTCCCCACTCAGAGTTTTGCCTCTTGTTGTGACTTGGATCCCGGACAGTGTTTCATCTTCTGATAGAAGTTCTCTTCATTTAGAACATATTTTGATTCTGAGCAATATTGATGTTGTCCCCTGTAGGGTTGTCTCCCATTTGATATGATGTTGACCTAGAATTCCCCGCATTGCTGACTTGTTTTGTTTTGAAATATATATATATATATATATATATATATATATATATATATATATATATATATATATATATATATATATATATATATATATATATATATATATATATATATATATATATATATATATATATATATATATATATATATATATATATATATATATATATATATATATATATATATATATATCCCTCAGCTTGAGATGTGACTCTTCAACAGATCTCCTTTATCCTCAGCATGTTTGGTTGATATTTTCAGCAATGTTTTCTTCCCCCGCAGAGTTTTCCAGTTTGTGTTTACCTTCTCCCAGAGAGTTTTGAGCTTTAAGCAAGATTTTTATTAATCTCGGCTTATCCCCTATCATCATCTCATCCTCTTTCAAGAGTTGAGTTTGAGTTGGATTTGTTCGCTATGGATATATATATATATATATATATATATATATATATATATATATATATATATATATATATATATATATATATATATATATATATATATATATATATATATATATATATATATATATATATATATATATATATATATAGATATATATATATATATATATATATATATATATATATATATATATATATATATATATATATATATATATATATATATATATATCATTCCCTCAGAGTGTCAAGTTTTTAGTAGTGTTTGGTTGGATGCATATTCTCCATGTCTTTCCCCAGACAGAGTTGAATTTATTTTGAGCTAAATAATTTATTTTCATCCCTAGCAGATTCTCCAGTTGGTGTTGCCATCTTGTTAAGATTAGTCGAGTATCTGGTGGTGATGATTTAGATCGTCATTTGTTTGTATCCTTTGTGCTCGTTTGTTAGCATAATCATATACATACTCATGCATATTCATGCATGAAACATATCATCAATTATTTCATTGTGCATTTTTGTCGCACTGACTTTTCTTCTGATCCCTTGCTTCGGTGATATCATTTCCCCATGCACATTTGGTGTGTCTGTTATCCCTCAATTATAGAGTGTCATCCCCTTAAGCAGAAAGAGTTTATCCTTTCTTCTTCCCCACTGAGTTATTTCCTCGTGGATGATTATTATTTCAGTTTCCTCCCTAGTTTATTATCTGGATAGAACCACTCCCCTTGAGTTATATCCTCATTGGGATGAGTCTTTTTTGACCGTATCTTTCTAGTTCTCACATAGATAGATTTGTTGGTCCCCAAGAATTTATTACCCAGTAACTGGTAATATCCTTCTTGATATTAAGCACTTTACTTGTATTCCCCGACGGATTCGTTTTTATGTTTCCCCCAATAAGTTATTCTTGACATGTTTATCCCAATCGATGACATATATTCTTCCTCTTTGGTATTCTACTCGATAAAAAGGTAGTTGTAATTCCTATGTGTGGTATTTTACCTAGTAAAAAGGTAGTTTTAATTCCTATGTGTGGTATTCTACCCAGTTAAAAGGTAGTTGTAATTCCTATGTGTGGTATTCTACCCAGTAAAAAGGTGGTTGTATTCCTATATATGGTATTATACCCAGTAAAAAGGTAGTTGTAATTCCTATTTGTGGTATTCTACCCAGTAAAAAGGTAGTTGTAATTCCTATTAGTGGTATTCTACCCAGTAAAAAGGTAGTTGTAATTCATATTATTTTCCCAGAGAGTCTATCTTTGATATAGCAGACTTCCTATCATGCTTCTGTACAAACTTTGATCTACAATAACACCATTTTCATCTTTGGAGACTTTCAAATGTGTAGGAGCAAGTGTCCTTTTATGACTTGCATTCTCCATGCCAAACTTCTTAACAATGTTCTTGGCATATTTGCTTTGAGATAGAAAGATAGAATCTTCCATCTGCTTGACTTGTAGCCCAAGGAAATAGGTCAGCTCTCCAACAAGGCTCATCTCAAACTCAGACTGCACTTGTCTAACAAAATGTTCGACCATCTGATCTGACATCCCACCAAACACAATATCATTTACATATATTTGTGCCACTATGAGTTTTCCTCCTTCATTCTTCACAAATAAGGTCTTGGCAATACCTCTTTTCCTGTATCCATTGTTAGTGAGGAACACTGTGAGTCTCTCATGCCAAGCCCTAGGAGCTTATTTCAAACCATAGATGACTTTCTTCAATCTGTACACATGCTTTGGAAGGTTTGGATCTGTGAATCCTTTAGGTTGTTCAACATATACTTCCTCATTTAAGTAGTCATTCAAGAAGGCACTTTTTACATCCATTTGGAACAGTTTGAACTTCATAATACATGCCACTCCAAGTAATAGTCTAATGGACTCAAGGCGAGCTACAGGAGCAAATGTTTCATCAAAATCCACTCCTTCAACTTGAGTATATCCTTGTGCTACTAATCTTGCTTTGTTCTTAGTAACCACCCCTTGTTCATCAGATTATTCTTATACACCCACTTTGTACCTATGACATTTATTCCTTCAGGTCTAGGAACCAGTTCCCATACTTCATTCCTCTTGAATTGACCTAACTCCTCCTACATGTCATTGATATAGAACTCATCAGTCAAGGCTTCCTTGACATTCCTAGGCTCAATCTTGGACACAAGGCAGCCATGAGAGATCACTTCCCTTGATCTAGTTGTGACCCCTTTATTTGGATCTCCTATAATGAGATCGTTGGGATGACCCTTCTGAATTCTGATGGAGGGTCCCTTGTTGATTTTGTCATCTTCAGGTTCAGCTTGGGGAGGTTCACTCTCCTTATTTTTGTCTGAGAAATCAGCTGTGAGATCATTCAGAGATGTCTCAACATCGTCTGTGACATCAGTCTGTTGGTCATCAACCATAACATTAATAGATTCCATCATTACTTTAGTTCTGGAATTAAAGACTCTATATGCTCCGCTGTTTGTTGAGTAGCCCAGAAATATTCCTTCATCACTTTTGGTATCCATCTTCCTTCTTTGTTCATGATGAGTCAAGATATAGCATTTACTACCAAACACATGGAAGTATTTGACTGTAGGTCTTCTCCCTTTCCAGACTTCATATAAAGTTGTATGAGTCCCTTTCTTCAAGGTCACCCTGTTGTCGACATAGCAGGCTGTGTTCATGGCTTCAGCCCAAAAGTGGTAGGGCAATTTTTTGGCATGAATCATAGCTCTGGCTGATTGTTGAAGGGTTCTATTTTTCCTTTCCACCACACCATTTTGCAGGGGAGTAATGGGAGATGAGAACTCATGATGAATTCCTTTTGAAGAACAAAATTTAGCAAATTTGTTGTTCTCAAATTCCTTCCCATGATCACTTCTAATTTTGATAACTGGACTTTCCTTTTCTGTTTGAAGTTTTAGACAAAGATCTTTGAAGACTTCAAAAACATCAGATTTTTCTCTTATAAAATTGATCCAGGTGTATCTAGAGAAGTCATCCACCACTATATATGCATACTTTTTTCCACCAAGGCTTTCCACCTGCATGGGTCCCATCAAATCCATATGGAGGAGTTCCAGAACTTTGGAAGTGGTGTCATGTCTGAGCTTCTGGTGTGACATCCTTGTCTGTTTTCCAATCTGACATTCTCCACAGACTTTTCCTTCATCAATCTTCAAGTTGGGAATTCCTCTAACAGCTTCAACAGATATAATCCTCTTCATACCTTTAAGATACAGATGGCCCAACCTTTGATGCCATATCTTCACTTCTTCTTCTTTGGCTAAAGTACACATTGAAGAATAACCAGTTTCTTGAGAACTCCACATGTAACAGTTGGCTTTAGACCTGACTCCTTTCATGATCACTTCATTTTCTTTGTTAGTAATCAGACATTCAGTTTTAGTGAAGTTTACATTTAGACCTTGGTCACACAGTTGACTGATGCTTATTAGATTTGCAGTCAATCCCTTAACAAGTAGGACATTGTCAAGGTCAGGAACTCCAGGGAAATCAAGCTTACCAATCCCCTTGATTTAACCCTTTGCTCCATCACCAAAGGTTACATAGCTTGTGGCATGAGGATGAAGGCCAATTAGCAGGTTTTTGTTTCCAGTCATGTGTCTGGAGCACCCACTGTCAAAATACCAATCTTCTTTGGCTGAAACTCTGAAGGAAGTTTGAGCTATCAGACTTGTAACATTCGTCCTAGGAACCCATTGCTTTTTGTTGACAGGTCTGTGATGTTTGGATCTAGGTTGATGATGAGCAGGACTAGGATATCCATACAACTTATAGCAGAAAGGCTTTATGTGGCCAAATTTTCCACAGTAATGACATCTCCATTTTTGGTGTTTCCCTTTCTGCTGTCTTCCTTTATGACATTGTGACATATGATGTGACATCTCAGGTTTGCTATCAATATGGCTGCACTTAGGTTTGCCACCAATGTAACTGCACTCAGGCTTAGATTCATTGAACCCAATGCCATATTTGTCTCCTATTATTTGTCCAGTCTGGAGAATTGTGTCTAAGGTGTCAGATCCATTATTTAGCATTCTTACATACTTGGTCATCTCATCCAGTTTAGAATTCAAGAATACAGCTTCAGTCTTCAACTTGGAGATGGTTTCCACATGTTCTGCCTTTTCATTCTCCAGTTGTGCTATCACTTTCTTCTGGCTTTGAACTTGTTGACACACTTCTGCACTTCTGTGACACAACTTTTTGTAGGTAGTGGCCAACTCTTCAAAGGTTACTTCATCATCATTTGAGTCTTTATCAGAACCCCATCTTCTAGTCAAGGCAATCACAAGATTTACAGACTCTTCTGTTTCACTTTCATCAGACCAAGTGGCAGCAAGACTCCTCTTCTGTTTCTTGAGGTAGGTTCCACATTCAGTTCTAATGTGTCCATAACCATCACATTCATGGCACTGAACTCCCTTTCCCTCTTTGGGCTTTTCATCTGACCTTGTTCTTCTTCCAGCATTGTTGGATTTATTGATGTCAGATGAGATGTTCTTGACATTAGCCTTAGATCTTACATCCATCTTTTTCAGAAGTCTGTTGAACTGTCTTCCCAACATTGCTACATCATTAGCCAGATCTTCATCAATATCTTGACCACTTTCCTCCTCTCTTTCATCAGTGTTTGACATGAAGGTTATGCTTTTGACTTTCTTTTTAGATCCATCACACATTCCCATCTTAAATGTTTGAAGGGATCCAATTAGCTCATCAACTCTCATATTGGAAATGTCTTGAGACTCTTCTATGGTTGTCACTTTCATGGCAAATCTCTTAGGGAGTGACCTGAGTATTTTCCTCACTAATTTTTCATCTGACATCTTCTCACCCAGGGCTCCTGAGGCATTAGAAATTTCAAGGATATTAATATGAAATTCATGAATATTTTCATCTTCTTTCATCCTTAAATTTTCAAACTTGGTAGTGAGCAGCTGTAGTCTAGACATCTTCACTCTAGAGGTGCCTTCATGAGTGGTTTTGAGAATGTCCCAAGCATCTTTAGCCACCTCACAGTTGTTTACCAATCTGAAGATATTCTTATATACTCCATTGAATATAGCATTCAATTCTTTAGAGTTCCCAAGGGCTAAATCATCCTCCTCCTTGGTCCATTGTTCTTCAACCTTCTTATCAGTAGTGGCTTCTCCATCCTTAGTGATAACTGGATGTTCCCAGCCTGTTAACACAGCCTTCCAAGCCTTATTATCCAGAGATTTTAGGAAGGCTACCATTCGAGGTTTCCAGTAGTCATAGTTGGATCCATCCAGAATAGGTGGTCTGTGAACAGATCCTCCATCTCTCTCCATAGTACCAGAAAGTAACGTCCCTAGATCTCACCCAGAACCAGAGCAGGATGCCTGCTCTGATACCAATTGAAATTCCGGTATCAGATATGAGATGTCGAAGGTAATGTCATGACACTAATATCTGAACAATACAAACAGGATAAAAGATAGAGAACAGTAATGCAAGAGACACAAGCAATTGTTAACCCAGTTCGGTGCAAACTCACCTACGTCTGGGGGCTACCAAGCCAGGAAGGAAATCCACTAAAATAGAATCAGTTCAAAGACTCTCAGTAAACAACACAAGTTACAGTCTTTTTCACCTAATCTCTACCCGTGTGACTTCTACCTAAGAACTCTTAGATATGAGATCCCACTCACTCCCCCTCAATCACAACAGTGATATTAAACAAGAATCACAATGAAAAGAAGACACTCTTCAAAGAGACACACTTGATCTTACTTAACAGTTTCAATCAAGTAGACACACACTCATGCTTAAAAGCTTTGAGTGACAAATTACAACTTAAAAATCAGACAAATTCAATCATCTATGGATGAATTGACTGACTTACAATTCACACGACCACACAAGACTTAAACCCTTATTCTCTCTCAATATTTCGTTCATTATTTCTTGTGTATCAAATCAGGTTTTCCATGTCCTTTTTATAGAAGCATTTGGCTGGGCTTGGACATCATAAAACCCTAAAACTATTTTCCATTCATATCTTCTCATGACAGTTGATTAGATCTCTTTGGAAAATAAGTTAATCACGTTGTAATCACTGATTGATAGCATGTTCAATTAACTCATCAATCATACACAAATTGCCATTAAAAACGCAATCACATAATACATAACATTCAGACTGAATGTTCCGTATACATATGTCATGATATCGGGTCTAACATCTCAGTAAAATCCTGCATAATCACATTTTAAACATCCAGCAGGTACAAGTTATCTTATGTTAAGACAACACATGTGACATCTTGTGAACACTCTAGGTTTTACCAAAATTGCTGCCAACACCTAGAACCAACAGGTCTTCTAACCAGTAACCGATAGTTTTAAATCCTATTTCTGTTGGTGGTTTATCCTTGATATGTTCATCTTAACTGGTGACAGATATTCTTCCTCTTTCCCCAGGTGGTCTATCCTTGATATGTTCATCCTAACTAATGATGTATATTCTTCCTTTGAGTTTATCCCTGATATGTTCACTCTAACCGGTGACGAATACTCTCTCTTTGGTCTTCTGCCCAGTAAAAAGATAGTTATAATTCATATTTAATTCCCTTTTCCCCAGTAGGTTATTGTTACCCAGTAACCGGTAATGAATATTCCTTATTTTTCTCAGCGAGTCATCCTTGATATGTTTACCCTAACCAGCAACGAATGTCCTTCTGTCTGAGTGTATTATCTTCCTACCCATTAACCAGTGGTAGATAATATGCCTATTTTACTCCTGTGCTGAAGTTTTCTTCCCCAGTTGAGTTTGGATTCGTATTTCTTTGTGAAATCGAATTTCCTTTGGCTTGAGTATTTCAACTTCGTTTTGATCTATGCTCGTCCCATGCGGATATTTTTATCCCCAATCCGAGTCTTTCCATTGATTTATTTTCATGGAAATCCCCTCGTGTCTCCAGCAGTTTTTAAGTCGTAGCCTGGCCTATGTATATCTTTTTATCCCCCAAGAGTTTATGTCTCCTCAGTGAGTTTTCCTTATGGAATGAGTTGTGCTCCTTTGGATTTTCAGTCTCTCCGAATTCTTTTTCTTTGTGGCAATATATTCCCCACAAAGATTATTTTAACATTCATATCATATGCATCATAAGGTCTCTTAAGGACCAAATTTTGTTTCTTGATGTTGTTATTTAAGTGCATTCTACTGAGTTGATACAAATATTTTAACCTTCACATCCTCATCTAGAATGTCCTTAAATAGGGGCAGCTGTAAGACCCTAATTTTGACCCTAAGATCCCTCATGCTATCTCATCATTTGTATTGGCTTTGGGATCACACCTCGGTATCCTCCTCACCCTTCATTCATTGGGTTTGCATTGGGAGAGATCACCAAGAACATTTGATTGTATCATGCTTTATTTCTTTTGTTTACTAACCAAAATACCAAAAATATGTCTATGTGTAGTGTTGTTTCTTTTGTAGGTAGTGTGTGTGTGTCAACCTGTGCCTCACCAACCTCACATCTAGGGTTTGAGACCCTCAATACAAAGATATCAATCAAGTAAGGGTTCACAAGGGTTCTAAGAATTATATATGTATCCCCATGTTCGTTATTTGTTAATTTGATCAAGAATTCATCAAGAGTTTGAAGCTTGTTTGCCTTGGAAGCCCTAATTCATTTTGGGTATCTTGTGTGACTTCATCAACAAGTTTCTTCAATAATGGGTCAAATATCTTAAGGTATACTTAATTATACATCATCTCAAGCATATATTATCCTCCATTATCACCAAAGATCTAAAGAACTTCAAGTTTTCAAGTTGGTTCAAAGAGGTTGACCAGAGAAAGTCAACAGGTCAAATCTAGGGTACTCTAGACCCTATCTCCTACAATGTTTATCATATGAACACTATTCCAAAATCAAAGTTACTCTTTATGACATTATAAACAACTTTCATGTTGACATCTAGAGCCAATTTTACTTTGAAAGTCATTTTTTATGGCGAAAGATTATAGGTCATTTTGTATGTGCCCTAGTTAGAAGGTCAACTTCCAAAGACCATACCTTGCTCAATTTTTACGATATGAAGTCCATGTAAGTTTCATGATCAAATTCAACATGTTTTCTCTAACTTTTCTTCTTTGAGAAATGTCAAATTCAATGTGCAAGGGCATGTACTAAGAGGAAACATTATAGATCATTTTGGGCCATCATCATTAAACAATCAATTTTCCTCAATTTCTAAAATCCATATCTCTCTCATGCAAGATTCAAATGGTATCAAATTTATGACCAAATTGAATAGGAATAAAATAGCTATAACTTTTATGAAGGAACCATTTTCATTTGAATATCATAGAAAAAGTTATTCAAGGTGGAAAAATTGATCATTTGACTTTATACTTAGAAAATTTTCAACTATGTTTGATTCCTCCAACTTCCACCTTACAATTCAGCATGATACAAGCTCCAAATGGAAAAATATTCAACATAAAAGTTGTTCCCCTTCATGTTACCTTTCCAAAGAGTCCATTATCCTGGCATTTGGAGCATTTTTGAAGGACTTGCGCATGAGTATAATGCATGCCCTTATTTGGTAAGTTCCATGATCAATTTCCATTTCCCTAATGCATGACCTCTTGTTATTGTTTTAGGTTGGTTTACACCTAATTTTGGACCATTTCCAATCATTTCATGGGCCTATCACACGCCCATCCAGGTATGCAACCAAGAGTTGCTATTTTTGACAAAATTGGAAAGTGTGTGAAAAGCAACTTGCAAGCCTATAAATACATGCCATGCTGCTCAGAATCAAGGACACCTTGCCCAAGCCTTGCTCCTGCACCATTCCCACCCTCCATTGATAGGATAAGCTTGAGATTTTATTTGAAATCGAGTTTCAATTTCACTTCTGTTTTGAAGTTGAAACTCCAAGTGTCCAAGCCATTTGAGCATCCATTTCACCTCCTGCAAGCTACTGGAAGAAAGCCCAAGCAAATTCAGATCCAGATTGAGCTTCATCATTGCAAATCGAAGGTGAGTTTTGTGAAACTTTCCTTCTTCGATACTCCCTCAATTATCCATAATTTCACTTGATTTTTGGTTGGTTGAAGTCCTACCAATGTATGTAACAAGATTGAGTTGCTTTGACGTCAAATCGAGGTAACTCAGATCATACTCCTCAAATTTCAAATCAATGTATCTTTCAATATACTTGGAATTGGAAGAAATTGAGGTCATATTCGGACTCCTGAGGATTTTTCCTTCAAATTAGTGTATCCACTTTCCATTTTTATGGAGGTTGGTGGTGGACCAGTCCGGTGAGGTCCACCGGAGAAGAAGACCGGAGCTAGGGCTCCGGTGGTGTGTTGGCACCCTTCCAACCATCTGATCTTGTTTAAATGCTTTAATCATGACCCTTTGTTTTGATTAACATGCGTGTGGCACATTGACTAGGTTCCATCGTGGATAACACACACGTGGCCATCAGATCTGCCACCTCAATTAATGAGGGAGATCTGGTGGCCCTCGTTTTTTCTAATTTCATTTTAATTTCTGATTTTTCTTTTAATCCACTTATTTTGATTAATTCATAATAAATTCATTTTTAATCCAAAAAATATGGGACTTTCACCAAAAATCTTTAAATATTTTCCTCTTCCATATTTTGAATTAAAATCATTTTTTGGATTAATTTTGATATTTTATTTGAATAAATGATTTTTGACTTATTTTTAAATATTTTAAAATACTTATGAATTTCCAAAAATTGTGAATTTTTTTGTCTAAAGTCCTTTGACCTAGAATAAATCTCTTGGCCATTTATTTGGTGATTTGAAAGAATTTGAGGTTTTGTCCATTTAAAAATGCATTTTAATTCATTTTAAAATTGTTTTTTTAATTGTTTAATTGTTTAAAAATATTATTGAGCCATTTGATTGACCTTATGATGTTTGACTTTTTGTTTGGCCTTGATCATGGTTGATTTGACTTTTATTTGACCAATACTATTGGATTTAGGGGGTTGATGAAATGTACATTTCATCCCTCAAGGTGAATGGATAGTATTGATCAGATGAATCTCTTCCTATGATCAATTTGGGTTTCTATTTCCCCTCCCCTCTTCATCTTTATCCCTATTCTTTTCCAATCCATCATTGACCAATGATTTCTCTAATGTCCAAATATTAGTTGATTCATCAATGACCTTGTGTCAGATGAATCAACATGAGTTGGATTGAGATAGGTTCATCCCATCTTTATTTTAGTGTGTGGTATGTTTTAGGAGCTTGGTTCTTTGTACCAAGTCTCTAACATGCATTAACACCAATATCTTTATTGCCCCATCTCAGATAGTTGTGACTTCTACATAAGTCAAATTACGATTGCTTAACATAGAGCTAAATTTGACCCGCAAAGCATAGCATTCTAGTAAGTGAGATTGTAAGTCTCCCATTCTTCATGGCATTGTGTGAAAACTTGACCTTTTTTCCATTCATGAGAGCTAGTGGCATACTTGTTGATTTATCCAAGTTGGATCCCTTTTCATGGATGATGTCTTGGCTCATGAATTCATACTTGTGAATGAATGGTTGAGTGTTCTCCAAAGAATGACTTAAACAATTAAAACTCTTCACTAACCATTGAATAACTTCTTATTAATATTGCTTTACTTTCAAGTCATTTACTTAATGCAATTTAAATTTCAGCACCTTTGTCATTCATTGCCATTTACATTTCATGCAAGATGTTTATGTTTCAGTCATTTTTACTTTGCTCACCTGAGCCGTATCATTTGTGCTTATATATATATATATATATATATATATATATATATATATATATATATATATATATATATATATATACACACACTTAATAAAAACAAAAAATCTAAAAAATATGTTGGTGGACTGTTGGACTTGAACTGAACTCTTGGACTTAGAAGTAGGCAACATTCCCTATGCTTTAAGGACTTGGCCAATGCCACTATTTGAGACTGAGTTATCCTTGACAGTGCCTTTCATCTGATGCATGCCTTGATTTCTATTTGGGTTCATCTGTCACTTTATCTCTATGCTTGATTATTATACTGTTATTATTGTTGATGTGTGATGATTGTTTCTGTGAGTTTACCAAAGAAATATTTTTCATCTAATACATTTGAAGACACTGAAGACTGCTTCCTATTGGAGTGCTTGCTTGGATATTATGGCTATTTTTTTTTATGTCTTGGTCTTCATATGGTTTGCTTGGATATTGCTTATGCTTGTTGCTTGCTCAAAAGTCCAAAGGAAAATGGGTTTCTATCTGATATTCTTGTCTGTTGGATTGCATCCAATTGCTCAGATCTTTTCCACTCTTAACTTTTAAACTTTTGTCTAGGGTAGCCTCTTCATCTCCTCCCACTTCTTTAATTTCAAAATTTCTCCCTCTTTTCAAAACCTTCTTTGTTTGTGTTTCCAACTTAGACATGTTTTAATGATTAGAAACTCTAGCCTTATGCCATTGAATTTTTAAACCTTTTCTTAAATCAAGATTGTGAATGAACTTAACCATATTGACTTTAATCTCAAAAATACAAAAAGAACTAACAACCCCGTTCAAATCTTTGGTCATCTTTGTGCACTGCTCTGCTAAACTTTTGTTAAAATCAATTCACCAACTTCTTTGAAATTTTTACCATGAACTACGGGGTTTTGATCCCTCATTTTATGTTGGTATGTAGGCATAATACCAAAGGTCTTTTCAAACACAAAATATAATTAATTAATTCTTTTCTCACCTCCAGATTCCATTTTTATCAAATATCTTTTCGACAAAAACACTTGCGCACAAAAAAGAGCTCCCTAGGAGTACCTAGAACACTTTGGGTGCTAATATCTTCCCTCTGTGTAACCAACCCCCTTACCTGTAATCTCTGGAATTTTATTATTTTTGATTTGAAAACTTATTATCTTTGGATTTTGTTCGTACTTTTCCCTTTTCCTCTGGAAACAAATAAGGTACGGTGGTGACTCTGAATTTTTCATTGACGTCGGGTTTATCCATAACTCGATGGTCATGAATGCACTGCTATAATATCGTCCACATAGATCTCAATCTCCTTATGCATCATGTCATGAAATAGGGTGACCATCGCCCTTTAATAGGTTGCCCATGCGTTCTTGAGACCAAAAGGCATAACCTTGTAGCAGTAAGTTCCCCATGGTGTGATGAAGGTGGTCTTTTCCATGTCATCAGGATCCATTTTGATCTGATTATAACGTGAAAACTTATCCATGAAGGAGAAAACAACAAACCTAGTAGTGCTATCAACAAAGGTGTCAATATGCGGGAGAGGGAAATCGACATTCGAACTAGCTTTGTTCAAATCCCTATAGTCCACGCACATTCTAACCTTGCCATCCTTTTTAGGTACTGGCACAATGTTATCTACCCACTGAGGGTACTTTGCAACTGCGAGGAAGCCATCATCAAACTATCTTTTAACCTTTTCTCGAATATTCAAAGCCATGTTTGGTCTTGTTCTTCGGTGTTTTTATTTTACTGGCGGATAATCTGGGTCGGAGTGGCAATTTATGAACAACAATGTTTATGTCTAAACCGGTCATATCTTGATATGACCATGCAAATACATCTACATATTCTTGTAGAAGCTTGACCAATCTTTCTTTGATGTTTGTCCCAAGTGTTGTACCAATCTTGACCTCTTTCTTGGCTTCCTCGGTGCCAAGGTTGATTGTTTCTACCTGCTCTTGATGTGGTTGGAGATATATGTACTTATACTCAACCAATCTTGCCAGTTCGTCGGGAATATCACAATCTTCCTCACCCTCTTCTTCAGCTTGGTAGATGGGTGAATCAAAGCTAGGAGTGAAAGTATATTCATTGGATTCAACAAGGTTTTCTTTTATCCTACATGTTTGAATGATTTGCTTTTATTAAAAGTGAAAAACAAAGGAATGCAAGAGGAAAATGCTTTTTATTTTAGTGGTTTTGAAAGATTGCCATTTTCCTTTAAAAGGGAAAGAGAAAGAGTAGTAAATAAACAAACAGGAATTTAACAAAACGCCTTCATTCATATAATCTTGGAAATGAAAAGGTGGCCCTACAAAATTGTCCGATAGCTTTGGGCATAATTATGGAATTTTTAAAACAACAAAGAAAAACAACAAATTACTTTGACAAAGGAAACATCTATGGGATTTCAATCGCCTTCCAATTGTTCAAAGCCACATCACACTGGTACACTAGGTTACTCAAACCCTCATCTTCAAGATATTCATCAATAGCATTGACTTGATATCCAACACTGACAAACATTTCTTGGATAGTCTTTGGACGTCCTTTGATGGAGGTCGATGCTCCCTTCTTGGCATTAGTTGGTTTGTAACCAAACCCATAACGGTCCAACTTTATTTTGACGTCAATAACATCTCCCCAACCTTCGGGACTTCCTTCCTCAATGGTTGATCTTGCTTTCTTCCATGATGCAAAAGATGGAATACCCTTCCCCTTTGGTTCTTCGACTTCTATAAGGACAACATTGGCTATTTCAAGAGCTTGGAAAGAAGTTTCCAAAGCGTCCTCATCAACCTCAATGTAATTGAAAAAGAGAGGTGGCTTACCATAAGATCTTCCTCACTTGACACAATCACCAGCTTATCATTGATAACAAATTTCATTTTTTGGTGCAAGGTGGAAGTCACTGCCCCAGTGGCATGAATCCACGGCCTTCCAAGAAAACAACTATAATTTGGATTGATGTCCATAACTTGAAAAGTAATTTCAAACACATGTGGACCAATTAATATTGGCAGCTCCACTTCCCTTATGACGGTCCTCCTCGATCCATTAAATGCCTTGACAATTAATGTGATTGGCCTCATCTCAGCCCCTTCATATGCCAACTTAGTGAGCGTCCTCTTAGGTAAAACATTAAGAGAGGAGCCACTATCCACAAGGAACTCCTATGAGCTGGAGAACTCATGAGAAGAGACAAGATGGATATCTTTGAAGGAGTTTGATGCAGCTGATCAATAATCTTGTAATCACTCTTCTTGATAATCCTCAGAAATTCAGTGTCTTCATCAGTTGG
Source organism: Lathyrus oleraceus (assembly GCF_024323335.1). NCBI lineage: Eukaryota > Viridiplantae > Streptophyta > Magnoliopsida > Fabales > Fabaceae > Lathyrus > Lathyrus oleraceus. The sequence goes on along the minus strand of NC_066584.1, from coordinate 171,279,560 downwards.
GATCACCCCAGTAACAGTGGTGGTGGTTTCTTTCGGTGGAGTTGGCGGAGCTAAGCTGAACTGAGGGGTATAAATGCGACCACTATGGTTCATTATGCTTCCCTCTACTATATCAGTGCTTGAAATCTTTAAACCTTCTTTATGACCTACTTTCTCAAACCTTTGGTTAACCACAATCGTATCACACTTCCAAGGATTTGATTTAGTATTCTCAAAAGGAAAAGGAATAGGCCTTTGGACAACCATTGGCTTGGGCATATTGAAGATTGGTTCAACTAATTCTGGAATGTTGAAAATTGGCTGAAGAACATTAGAATCTGGAATGTTGAATACTGGCTCTGGCATGTTGAAGACTGGTGTTTTAGTACTTGACTCAGGTAGATTGAAGATGGGTTCAATCACTGCTACCTCATCCTTTTTCATACAACTGCTTACTTGCAACTTTCAAACCATTTCACATCCTTTAGGACCAACAAACCTACCTCCACTAACTTTGCATGAAAATCTCTTAGCAGAGTCTTGATTTTGGCTGCACCAAGAATCAGACTTTCATTAGGCTCATCATCAATAGCATTCACATACCCATGAGCGGGCAAAGGATTATTTTTGACATTAGGACCGGTATGCCCAAATGAAAGAATCTTTTTGTCAATCAATTTCCTCACAATATGCTTTAAGGCATAACAACCTTCCAAATCATGCCTTGGGCCGCCTTCATGGAACGGAAAAATATGCATTGGGATTGTAATATGGTGGGAGAGGATCTGGTGGAGGTCCTAAAGGTCTTGGAATAGTTAACCCTTTCTTCAAGAATGACGAATATAATTCAGTGTAAGACATAGGAATATGAGGAATCAGAGGTTTTCTACCTTGTTTTCTATTTTGAAATATAGCATTTTGGCGTGGAGCTGGAGTCCTTTGTTGATAAGCTGGAGCGCTGGACGCTTGTTGATAAGTTGGAGTGTTGGGTGTTGTTTGAAATATCGGAACTGCTTGAGTCGACTGATACATCGGGACTTGTTGATTGAAAGTTGGTGTAATAGCTGTCACATACGGTTGTTGAGCAAACTGTGGTTGTTTAACATATTGTTATCGAGCAAAAGATTGTTGCTTTTTGCAAGAAAGGTTTTTTCTTCTACTACCCATTACTGCGTTTGTTTCTCCTTTCTTTTTCTTATGGAAACAGATAGAGAATTTCTTGGTATTGTTATTATTGTTGTTGGAATTACTAGCTGCATTAATCATCTTGCCATTTTTTAAGCCAAGTTCCACTTTGATACCCACAGTCACCAAGTCAGAAAAACTTGTGGTCACGCTTCCTACAACCCTCTCAAAAAATCATGGTCGCACTGTGTCGACGAACCAATCTGCCAATTCTTTTTTAGTTAATAGAGGTTCCACTTGAGATGCAGTCTCTCTTCACCTTTGTGCAAATTCTTTAAAGGATTCAGAATCTTTTTGGGACATGCTCAACAATTGCCTTCTATCAGGAGCTAGTTCCATGTTGTACTTGTATTGTTTGATAAAAGCATCAGACATATCTTGGAAACAATGAATGCGAGTCTGATCAAGGGTCAAGTACCATTTGGAAGAGGCACCTTTTAAACTGTCTTAGAAACAGTGGATCATAAGTTTGTCATTGTCCATGTGAGCTACCATATTTCTATAATACATGATGATATGACTTTTGGGACAAGTAGCTCCTTCATATTGATCAAAGTTGGGTGTCTTGAATTTTGCGGGGATCACCAATCCAAACACAAGGCACATTTCTCTAGAAGCAACACCAAAGATCTGATCACCTTCCATTACTCTCAGCCTTTTCTCAATAGTTTCAACATTTTCTCTCATTTTTTCATGTATTTCATCACCTTCTTCACACATATGAGGTATTTCATACACTTGTTGATGATCATTGAAGTACGGTTGAGCTCGAGTATGCACGACAGTGGGTGCAAAAGTGGGAATCACTTTATTAACTTTAGTAGTTAGTGGAACTATGTGCTGAGTAGACTGTCCTTGAGAAGGAGGCACAAAACCATGAGGAAGACCAAAGGGAGGCCAATTTTCTGGAGTAGTAACTACTGGTTAAGGATTAAACACCGGATTGACGATCTCAGAAACAACTATGGGTTGAGTATCCATCTTTGCACGTATTACTTGCAAATCTCCATGATTTGACCTATATTCTCACGTAGATCTATAATCTCTTCATTGACTCTTTCCATCTCTTGCTCTTGCTCGGCCATTCTACGCCGGGCTTGAGCTCTGGTGTTGTACTGGTGTGAGGGACTCAGTGTGGAAACTGGAAAGGAGATGACGGGAATGAGTTTTTATTTTAAGAAAAAATGTAAGTGTGATGACATATGCATGAATGCAATGAAAATGCAAATTTTAAAAGTTTCAAGGAACTCAAGAGATAATTGCAAACATCAAAAGGAAAATAACAATGTCCAAAAGAAACTCATTTCATTAATCAAAGAGAGTTACAAAGTTTGAGTACACTTTCAAAAGTTCTAAACAAAGCTAAATAAAAGCTAAACAAATTCCTAAGGAGATTCCCCTAGTAGCCTCAAGTCGAGATTCTTAATTTGTTCTTCCATCTCAGCTTTCTCGAGCACAAGCTTGTCCATGATCAACTTCCAAAGAGTATATGACTGAACGCCAAAGGAGAATAAATCCTCTTGCACCTTCCTCTTCTTGTTGGCGATCTCTTCTTCATTCTTCATCTTCAACTACCTTTGAAGTTCTTCATCCTCATTGTTGATGACTTGATACTTGTTCTTCCAAGCGTCCCTTTCTCCATGCGCTTTGGTCAAAGCAATCTTCAACTTCTCTGCATCAGTCATGAAGATATAGGTAGGTTCTTTGTCAGCTAAAGGCAAAGGCTCTTGGCGATGATAAGGCATTTTCAAGATGATGGCCCTATCTTGCACCCATTTAAGATAAGGTTCTAAGGAGACATAATTTGTCTTCCCTGAAACTTTCTTTTCTAGCTTATGAACATGGAACCAAGTGTGCACAATCTTCTCTTTGAGAGCTTTGCAATCTTCACCTTCCTTAAAGAACAAACCCTCCAAGTGAAAATTCTTTGGCTTATCTTTCATTGGATAACCGAGTTGAGGATGAGCTAGGATTGGGTTGTAACTGATGCCTCATTTTGTACCAAGAAGAGGTACATTATAAAATCCTCCACAACTATCAATGATACTAATTCCATCATAGTCACGATTATACCAAACAATATCTGAATTTGTGAGCCACATAATCTTCCGTGACTACAAAAGACCATTCGTAAGATCCCAAAAAGCATGAGACCTAGGCAAGTGAGAAATAAACCACTTGTACAACATAGGCTGCAACATGTAATCATTCCTCCTCTATAAGAATTCCTCAGATGAACATAATGATAGGCATCAACAAGCAAAGTAGGAACTGGATTTCCTATTAAGAAGATCTTGATGGCATCCATGGCAACGAAGTCATCAAAACTAGGAAAGAGGAACAATACATAGATAAGTAGAGCAAAAATAGCCTCAAACACATCTACACTCCTCATTCTATCAAAGTACTGAGCTTTGTTCAATTAGAAACTTAACTATCAAACCAAGCATTTTTCCTTTTGTGGTCATGTGATCCCTGATCTCTGACATCTTCAAGTGAGTAGACTTTTCAATGTCTTGATCTTTGGGATCTTCCTCCAAACCAGAAAATGGAGCTTAACTAGAAATAGGCACACCAAGAAAATGAGAGTATTCTTCAAGTGTTGGCATAAGCTGATAGTCGGGGAAAGTGAAACAGTGATACACGGGATCATAAAACTGAATCAAAGTAGAAAGAAATCCACCTGTCATGTTGATCTTCAAAAGAGAGAGAAAATGTCCATATCTTTTGCTGAAAGCCTCTGTGTCAACAACTAAATATCCCAATCTCCTTAGGTATTCTAACTTAGGACTCTTGAAAGTGTACTTTTGAGTCTTTTTCCTTCCAAAATCCATGATAAATCTAATGTTTGCAACAAAAGTTCCTAAGTTCCTTGAAAACTTTGTTAGAAAAATGATGTTTATGATGCACGGATGCATGAATGCACAAACACACAAAAAAAGGTCACACACAAATAGGGTTTAAAGGTTCGACGTCACGAGCATGAGGCCATGGGTATAACCATCCCAAATAGGTATGTATTATGGGTTTATTTTGTACCTGTACAATGGGTTCTACAAAGGTTCCCAGAAATTACTGACCAATCTTTCAGATATTATCAACACGCCAATTATTTGGGAGTTAATAATATTCTCAAGAGAATCTCATTTGAGTATAGTATCGCGCATCAACTATTTCAGATTTACACCCTCATAGACATCGCACTACATCCTAAAGGCCAAACGGGGTATGGGTTACTAAGGTCTTCAACTTCTCAGGTTACCCAAATCAATATAGTATGTGTTTTTACAATTGCTTGATCAACAATACTAATTGTAAAGGGAACCTCCACATGAGTGGTGGATTCTCAGGTCAACTTGTTCGGGATTAAAATCCCTATAAGTCTTCTTGACTATACCACATCCTATCTTATTTATCTACACTCAAGTCCGGGTTAAGACTTACCTCACCACACAATGGATCACCCAAAGCAAAGAATCCAAACAAACAAGGCAGACAACTAATAATAATAACACAAATATATTCAAAATAGGCATAACCCTCTTACAACGATATCCCTAGTGAAGTCTCCATTTCTGTCGCGGTGAGAATCGTACATCAAGCTATTATATTAACTTGAATCACAAAACATTGAATGTTCACCAAGAAACTTTAATATATCCAAGGGAAAGGGAAAAGATCGAATAAAACCCTAATTATGCAATGTAAAAACAATGCAAAGAGATCTAAGGTTCGGAGGTTGGTTATACTAAGGAAAGGTATTAGCATCCTATAGGAACCTTTTGAAAGTATTTGTGTTATGTTATTGTTTGTTTGCTATTGTTTAGAAATGTTTTACTGGGAAGGACCTAAAGGTTTTATTAAGTTTGCTGTCAAAAACTTCGCGGTCATGTGCCTACATATCCTTATAAGGATGGAATAAGGGAAACCATAATTCACCTAACTAAGGGTGAAATAACACTTGATAGTGATCAATGTTCCAAAGGGGGAAGTAAGTGTTCATAACAAAAACACTTACAAGAGTTACAAACCCTTACTTAAATCTAAGTTGAAAGTGAAAATGACTCTAACAAGGTCAAAGGGGAACTAGGGATTGCTAAACTACCTCTGACATTAAGTCAATAAAGAGTTATTTCCTTTGGATTTGGGAAAAAAGGTAAAAAAAAAGATAAGCAAGATGTTCAAGCATAACATCCACAAAGATACACAAATGATAAAGAAATATGTTTAAGCATGACATCAAAGGTAAACAAATGGTAAAGAAATATGTTCAAGCATGACATTCACAAAGATAAGCAAATGAAGAAGATGTTAAAGAATGACATCAACAAAGATAAGCACATGATAAAGAGGATGTTCAAGCATGACATCAAAGGTAAACAAATGGTAAAGAAAGTTGTTCAAGCATGATATCCACACAGATAAGAAAATGAAGAAGATGTTCAAGCATGACATCAACAAAGATAAGCACGTGATAAAGAAGATGTTAAAGCATGACATCAAAGGTAAACAAATGGTTCCGAAAAATGTTCGAGCATGACATCCACAAAGATAAGAAAATGGATAAGATGTTCAAGCATGATATCAATACAAAGATATGGAAGCATGATCATAACAATGTCAAGCATGGTATGTAAACACATATGTATAACATGTGAGCATGAACAAAGATACAACAACATCAATCAAAGATGTGTAAAGTTAACATGAATATGAATGACATGGATATATCATCATGAAGAAACAGAGATGAATGACATAACAATTCATGAACATGTAAGCATACAAGTCATACAAAGACATGTTACCACAAGTTTAAAGCATTTGCAAACACATAAATAAAGACAAACATAAAGGAACACATGCACACAAAGGTTCAACAAGACATGAAAGAAAGACATGTGAATCATGGATCAATGACAAAATAAACACACAAAATTTTATGACATAGTAACAAAGTTCAAAGCATATAAACATGTAAACATACATTAAAGTAAGTCAAAATTAGGTCAAAACCAAGAGGCACATATTAATAACATCAAACAAAGTTCATATATGATGCACAACATTCATACAAGTCATGGTGATCAAGAAAAAATTAAAGTATCAACCAAAGAAAGTCATTTGAAACCCTAAAACAATCCTAAAAAGATACCAACTTTGTACAAGCATATGTATGTGAAAAATAAATAAATTCTGGAACTTCTTTTCACCATCATAAAATAGACAAAATTATGAATACATAGCAAAAAGAGTGGCTCAAAAAGGCTTAGGAATCATCAAGTGATGAGCCTTTGAAGTTATGAAAAACAAGAAAAATAAATATGCAAAAAAAATACAATAAATAAAATGGGTCTGGGGCGAGGGGGATTCAAACCCCAAACCCAAGATATAAACACTCTTAAAACGCACGCTCATTGCCACTTAGGTGGCTGTTACATCCAGTTATTTAATCACATTCATTAATATATATTTTGAAACAAGACCTAAGATGACAAGGTCAGTGTCATGTCATCATCAATAACCCCACACTCTTGCATTTGTTTTTCTCTCTTCGTGTTTCTCAACAACAATAACTTGTTTCAATTTCTTCCAACAACCATAACTCTCTCAATTCTCAATGAAATTAAAAACCGTAAGAACCTAAAATTGCTCTATTTTTTGCAAGGAATATAATGGTATCATTATCTCATCCTAAAACTCAATGTACAAAGTATGCCAAGGGAAAAACCATAACTGCACTTTTAACTTTCTAACAATAAAATCTCAATGTATGAGCATGGTATAGTGTATACAGTAGCAAACATACAACAAACACACTATGTAATACATTTTTACTTCAATAAATATTCAAGAATGATGCATGCATAAGAGTTTTCAAGTGTAAGTGCACTTACCTATTGGATAAAGTCCAATGCTTCTTCTTAGCTACCACAAAGATAAGAGAGAGATTCTATCAGCCTTGTTGATCCTTGAGGATAATGTTTGAATAATAAGAATGGCCAGAAATAACTTGTATTACCTCATACAAATGTTTTTGAAAAATGAAGAAGTGAAATGGTGAATGATAAAATAGGGGATACAGAACTTGTTCAAGTGATTAAAAAAGCTCTAAATAATGTCTAGAGATGATATGTGGTGTTTGTTTGGAAGATACACGTGGGAAATAAGTTTGGGTAGAGAACTTGCAAAAATAGTGTGTTTTTGAAAATTCTAATGGAATGGGAGTTTGGTGAAGTGTTAAGGGGTAATTATTGTGTGTTTTAAGTGTTAAGGGATCCCTCTGTTTATAGGGAAAAGTGGGGATTGGAACTGGTTAGAAACAAAAGTTGTGAAGTTATGGTTTTGGTTGAGAATGAATGAGAAGTTTGCATGAATTGTGAAGTTTAAAGGAGGTTGTCATGCTTTTGTAGCCTCTACAAGGTTGCTTCTGATCACTTAAGGTTGTTTGTGATCTTTATGGATAAGTTTAAAGAGTGAAAGAGAGAGTTGTTGGCATAAAGCTTGCTTTATCAAAGTAGTAATGTGACCTTTTGTAAATTCATCCATAAATGGTATAATGCAATGGACAAAACCTCAATTCCTTGTGTAATGCACTTAGGATTCGTGTAAACATCTGATTATGGAGCGATTTGTACACAAAAGGACCTGCAATCAAGGGGTTTGCACATTTGAAATGGTTTTCCTCCAAGAATTCATCATGAACATAGCTTGAAATTCAAGTTTGGAACCCTAACTTCCCATTTTTGAAACTCATAGCTCTTACATGTGAAAAATATGTACTTGTATGTATTGGAAAGCCCAAGACATGCTCTACAACTTTCATGTCTTGAGTTTTTGCTGAATCAAAGTGGATCATAATGAAACACTGACTCCAAAGTTTATTACTTTTTAGGGATCAAAGCTGACTTGAAAATTTTCTAAGTGTTTCAACTTGAGACACCAACTTCATGGTCTCATAACTCAAAACCCTTGCAATTTTAGGGAATCAACCCTATAGGGCAAAGTTAAAGTATAGAACAAGAGATTTCATTTGCGCTTTGGAGAAAAGAAAATGGCTGCTTGGATTGGAAGTGGTGGCTTTAGGAAGTTTGCCACTTTTGACATGAAATTTGGATACTTAGTGAAATTTTCAATGTCTTCAAGATTGTCCTTTTTGCAAGTAACCTCAATTCTCTTGATTTTTCTTGATCAAATTCATCAATTAAACATATATTCATGAAATTTAACTTGAGAAGTTCATATTTGATCATAAATCTCAAAAGTCAAAGGTTTGACTTTGTAGTGCATTGGTTCTGTATCAAATGAATTTGAATTTCTTGATCTTCAATGAATTCAAACTCTTGAGCCAATTGAACATCATGGATGGGCTCTAAGTATGTACTTTAGTGTGTTGAGTCATGTCTCGAGGATTGAGATCATGTCTTGATCAAAATTCTCAGATGAAATTGAATATTGTTGAGAAACCCTAATTGGTCAGCCAGATGAAAGTGAAGCTTGATGCACTTGTGATTAGGCCACAGTACACTTATTTGTTGATGGATAGAGATCTCTTGAGTGTATGAGAACTTTATTTATTGATGATCAATCCAAAACTTTGACTGATCAATCCTTTGAGCTCTTTGAGGGAAACCCTAATTCACAGATGAAACAAAACTAAACATATCTTGATCTTGAGGTTAGCTATGCATGAATGATGTCTAGGATACAAATGATTATGAAATATAGGGGTAAAATTTGGGGTGTGACACATGCATTTCGTATATTATGTATTATTTGTATATTATTCATACATTTTTATCATAACTTTTTATTACATAATATTTTTGATGACATAACTTAAACATCAACGTTAACTGAAATAGAAATGCAACATCAACATTAACTAAAATACAAATGAAACATCAACATTAACTTAAACACAACTTAAGAAAACAATAATAAATAAGAAAAAACCTAAACACTACCAGATGATTTTGGATATTTCAGCATCTCCATTATGTTGTCAACAAATCTTGAAAGTCTAGAATCCAACTTAACCGACCCCTTTGTTATCCTATGACGAAATGATCTCCATATTTCCTTCACATCTTCACCGATCTTCAACTTAATAAGGTTCTATTTCACCCTCATATAAGTATTAATTCAATCTTCCTAAAACTCGATCTTTCTCACCTTCCTGGTATCAGTATCAGGCAATAATTCATTCAACTTAGACGTTAGGCTGGCGAGAGATACAGTGCCATCCGAAAGCCAAAACTCTACGTGAGGTGAAGCTCCGCTGAAGTGCACTTTTGCCTAAATCATAAATTGAGGAAGAGACATTTTTTGAGATGTTTTTATCAAACATGTGACCCTTATTTATACAATTTTGCATTTACTCTGGACCAGACAAAATTGTTGCGGCAATCACAACCATAAAAAACTGTCGGCAAAATCCTGAACATCCAAAAAATAAAAAAATATCCTTATCAGAAATTTCATTTAGGTCGAAATTTTCGGTAGCCACAAGTAAATTTCAAATTTCCAGAAATTAATGAAACAAACTGGAAATTTTGAAATATTCGAAATATCGAAAATATAAAATGTACTACCGAAAATTTTGAATTGTACTAGAAATTTTGTTAAGCCTATTAAAATTTTCGTTCGAAATTTTCATTCAATTTCAGCAAGGGGAAGCTTGGACAATATGAAAGCATGGGGGATGGTAGGTATAATTTGGGGGGTGACAGGTAAAATACTCCATTTTAAGAATCACTCTCTATCCATAAATTTTGGAGCATTTGACTTGACACCCTCCCAATTAAACATGGCACCCCCCCGTTTGGAGCGAAATGATCTTGACACCCTTGTAAAAATTCTGGAAAATTTGAAATTTCCAGTTTCGTACTGGAAATTTTAAGCGAATATCAGAACTTTTGTGTATTTACATGTTTTCACCACTGTTGTAAGACAGGTACCAGAAATTCAAATTTCTAGAAGGCATGTATCAAAAATTTCAAAATTTCTGAAAGAGTTATACCAAAAATCACAACTTTTGTGTAAAATGGTTAAAAATCCCAGAAATTTTGAATTTCCGGTATATCGGAAATTGCAGATAATGCCAAATTTTCGGTATACTCCCAGAATTCTAAAAAACATGAAATTTCAATTTTTTTGGTGCAACGGCCTGCATAATGGTTCGATTAAAAAGTCATCACATACAATAGATACATATTTACCATAAAAGTTGTTCTACGTACAAGATTACAAGATTACTTAAGATGATTTCCTAACTTCATCTTCCTAGTGCCTAATTTGTCCTGCATATGTTGATTCCAATGCTTTTACATCTTTAGTATAATTTTGACTCCAACATTCAGTGACAAATGGCAATGGACTATCAAGTTTCAATTTTACCTGAACCCAATGATTATCATTGACAAAACCAACAACAATGATTTTATGTCTGCTCGTATACATAGGTGGAGCCAATGTAAGAGGGAAAAAAGTAATGTTAAGTCTCTTTGACAGGGAGACAAATACAACACTATACCTACTAGCAATAGGGTAACCCATATCAGGAATCATCATCCATTTTTCTCTACCCTGCATACCCAAGTGTTCTACTTTTAAGGCATTTCTAACTTCAGAGACCATGCCATAGAACAAATTGGAAAACAATTTAGGGTGTTGATAAACTTAAGTATCTAACTATGTCTGAACCAATGACCATGACTCTTCGCCCCATCCAAGTAAGCTACATTAGCCCGAAAACCACAATTTCCATCGTCACCCACATCAACAATTTCATCAATGTATGGATGCAAGGAATCAGGAAATTGAGACAAGTAAAGATGCCTCGAAGATGCAATGGCTGGTTGACTTTGACATGACAAACTTGAAGGTTGACTTTGACCTGACAGACTTGAAGGTTGACTTCCTGTTAGTTTCGTGCATGATCTCTTTGTAGTTTGACTCCCCTACGAGACCTCATCACACTCCCACTATGAAAGATTCACGATACATATCACTCTCTTCATCCTTTCTGCTCTTCTTAACTCCCCTCTTTGGCTTGTACTTCACCAGCGGTGGACACATCGAAGTTGTGGATGGATGTGTTAGTTCCCTAACCTTTTTCTTCAACACCCCTGGCCTACAATATCCAAAAAATTGAAATATGTCTTCAACTCTTCACACTATGCTTCTAAGTCCAGCTTTGTACCAATATCTTCATTATTAACACCATGCTCTTCAATGTGTAATTTCTTCTAAAAAACATGAATTGGATCTAAAGGAACATGTTTGCCTTGTATTTGGAAGCCGACAAGTTGACATGCACAAGGTAGCTCATGTGTTGTTCTAATGAAGCAACCACAAGCGTATTTTCTTCTACCAATAAATTTTACCATTTCTAGTTCCTTCCCTATATGCTGTATACACTGCATTGAAGCAAAACCATGCTAGTTGGTATAGAATAGAATGTTATACTGATGCTCAATGTTGGCAATAATTTTTTGGAACGAGACCCTAATTGAACCAAGTTGCAACTTCAACATGGTGTTCACAACATCCCAACTTCGGCATAACTTTCCCCGGCTTGTAGTTAACATGTTTTTTAGTCTCCAATAAGCAGACTCCACCCTGTTCGTTGTTGTGTTACCTAAATGAGTGACTCTGTTAGTCTAAGTTGCAACAAACCTTTCTTTATAAGGTGTCAACCATGTTTCAATCACATACTTAATAAACAACGAAATATCAGCACAAGCAGTCTCAAAGTTCTCCAAGTGTGCGACAAACTCAGTTTCTCTATTAGCATACATAATGTTGTTCCATAGATCCATGACATGCTCATGTCTTTCTGATTTAACATGCTCTTTACATTTCATGCTAAAGTTTTTTGAAATATGGAACGAACATAACAGATGAGTTGAATTTGGAAACACAACTTCAATTACATCCATCAATGCAAGTTCTCGATCCGTCACGATAATATTAGGTAGCCGTTTCTCTGAAGAGAGAACAACTCTTTGAGCTTCTCCAGTGCTCATTTGAATTTTTCCTCCCTTTCATGCTCCAAATAGACAAATCCTACCGAAAACGTCAATTTTATTGATGTAACACCAACAATCTCAAGCAGTGGTAGTCGATACCTGTATGATCACAATGCAAATAATAAAAAATGTGATAAATCAAAGTATGCCAAAATGATATCAAGGCATGATCATGATTCATATTACCTATATGTCTTGTATGTATAATAAAAAATCAACACCAAATTAAATATATTCAACAACTCCACTGAATTAGGGTGTGTCCAGAAGATATCAGTAACAACATTTGAGTCTTCCCTATTTCTTGTCCAACACATATATTTCTCTATATGAATAAGACTTAACAATATTTTCATTTTCGCCAATGAATCTCTCTTGCTCGCATTGTATGTAGCTCTAGCTTTATACACTTGGATAACACTAGTGAGGTTTCATGGATCTTTGTCTTTCAAGGCAGAAACAATGTACCGTGGAGCCATGTTGTACTTTGTCATGTCATTCACAAACTGTCTCTCATGAACTTTTAGACGATCCAATATGTCATGACCATCTAAATCCTCAGATAGTTTATGATTTTGAAACCCACACCTAACAATCACCTTCTAACCACTTCCACTCGGTGCAAATATCAACCTAAAAGGGTATTTCACTTTCATACTATAAGTTCCCTTAGAGGATTTACTCCTTTCAGATGTATTCTTCCTTTTATAATTACCTCCTCTATCACAACCCAAAATCAATTTATCTTTCCTACCTTGCTGGCCATTTGCAGTATCAGAACGAACAGTCACAACTATAATACCATGTTGTTTGCCAATGTTTTTGAGAATTTCCCGTATTATATACCAAATTTTTTAAAATTTTCGATATCTTTTATCGGATTTTTCCAAATTACCAATCTGAATGCGTGAATTGTGAAAAATACAAAAATTGAATATCAAAATATTTAAAGTAAAACTTGTGAAAAATACAAAAACTGAAAAATACAAATACAAATTACCAATACATAAATTTTGTTTTAATAAGTTTTAAAAAGTAAAACTTATGGAAGAAATATACAATTTAAAGTATAAATATTAATAAGAATATTTTAGAAATATTGAAAAGTTGGGGGAGTGTCGGATGGAGGTGTCGGAAAGAATTCTCCAAATTTTGTCAACATATTTTTCGGCCTTCTCGATAACTAGCCTAACACAATAGACATAAGCCCAATTTTCTGTACATTCACCTCTTCCAAATTACCCGAATAACCATTTATAAAAACCATTGTGATGATTCCACGCTATGGCTCCTCTAGCTGGGGTGTAGATCCTCTCCCATGTAAATTGTGTGCAGTGAAATATTAGCCACACATTTTTTTACCTCACACACTTTGATAAAAATGAAGGATGATGATATTAACTGCACACTCTCGCACAATCTCCAGTAAAAATTCCACCGGAGAGGATCCCCTCCCTCTTTAGCTGATGTCATATTCCTATGAGTCATTTGCATTTACTTTCGTCCACATTAACCTAGATTTTCTCCAAATCACCTTTTTGAGGGTCAGTATGCTACTCAACGCAGCAACATATTAATTTTCGTGTCATTTAAACACATTTCATTTCTAATTATCCATATCAGAAGAATCACATGGATTGTGACAATCATATCATTAACTTTGAGACATCATCCTAAATTAATCATCTAAGTTAAGTTTGGAGTTGTTTTTAACACAATCAAATTTATATGTGCAACTGTTTCTCTTATTCACCTAAAGATTAAGTTTTCAATTTTATTTTAACAATTATTAATATATAATTTCCATCTTTATTAAAATTTTGCATCGCCCTTAGTGAATGTCTTTTCATATGCTTCCTTTTATGAAAAGAAAAAAAATTGACATTTTAAATAAAATATATTAAATGAAAAAATATATATAAATTTGATTAAAATATATTTTTGATATAAAATAATAACATTCTAGAAAGTATATATTATTATAATTAATCTAATCCTAATCATATACACCCAAACGCTTGTTTAATTAAACAAATACATAGTATCTCTTCTTACGATATTATATCGTAAAATAAATAATTTATTTTAATTTTTAATATATATTTTTAATTTTATCTTTTAATTAATATCACTATTTTTTTTATATGTTTATCAAGATATCATTTGTTATAGGATGAGATGAGAGCGAGGGAATAGAAAACAAGTCCAATTCAATTACGCGTCCTCTGCCAACTCCTCTTTTTCTATATTATCAATATGTCTCACTCAGTTTGACTCTTCACCCGTGCTCTCTAGAAAGCAGAAACCACAAATGCCCAAATCCACCCATATGCCTTTTATTAACTGCAATTGCGTAATACACTTTTTCATCATTTTTTATTTGCAACCGTTTCTAATTCTAGACACTTCCAAATTAATATTTCTTCCTTTGTTTCAAAATAACTATTACTTCTCTCTCCGTCCCGAAATGAATAATTAAATTTATCATTTCACACAAATTATAATTCATTTTGACTGATATCAAACCAATAACAACAAATTTATCATCTTTTGCCTCTATTTTCGGATCACCTGCTAAACTTTAGCTTATAAGAAAAACAAAATAAAACTCATTCTTTGCATTTTTTTATTGTAACAAACTTTCCGCATACTGCTCATTTTCTGTTACAAGGTGCCGTTATGGCTCCAACGGAAGATGAGGCAGCAGTTATCTCAAACGCAAACACAAACACAAAGACCTACTTTATCTTCCTTTAAATTACAAGCATTACACATCAAAACTCAAATATTATTTTATCTGGTTTCCAAGATTAGTCTCTGCATTTGCGTGCAGAGGATATGTCGAATAAGGTAGTTCTTATACCGGTGGGATCTTCGAACCGGAGACAACCGCTTCTACAACAGAACAAAAGTTCGTTGAAAGCGGGGACGCGTCTCGGCGAAGCAGTCGGTGGAACCGCCGCCGTGTGTTGCTGCTGCCCATGTGCGCTGGCGAATATCGTTTACCTAGCGATCTATAAAGTTCCGGCGAGTCTTTGTCATAAAGCGTTGAAGAAGAGTAGGCAGCGTCGTCGTCGCCGTCTTCAGTCGTCATCCGGGGAAGGGATGTTGCCGCCGAAGCCGATGCAACGTTGCACGTGTGGATGTTGTGATGACTTTGGTGTTCGGGTGCATCCCACGTGTAGTGACGACGATGATGATGTGGATGTGAAAAGTGAAAGTTTGGGGGTGGAGGAAGAAGATAAAGAGGCGGTGGAATTGGAGAAAGAGATGTGGGAAACGTTTTATGGAACTGGATTTTGGAGAAGCTCTTCTCAGAGGAATAAAGATTCATCATCTTTTTCACCTTCTCAATCTCAAAGGGTGTTTTTTACTGCTTCTGCGCCTAATCTTCAGGTTCCTACCTAACCAACCTTGTAATCAAATCAAATGGATTCAAAAGGTTCTAGTCAATTATATGAGTGAATTTGTTCAGGTTGATTTGGATGGAACTTGTGTATGCTTTATTTTTTTATTAGCAATGCAACATGTGGTTTTCCATTTCAAGAGATTCATTACTTCTTGTTTCTTACGATTGCCACCGTCATTACAATTTATAACGATTATTCAAGTGTCAAGTGCCTTTCATCTTTGTTTATTATCAAGTTTCCGTGTTTGTATCATGCATCCGAAATGAGTTAACAATGGATTTAAGAAATTTTGTCACCATAATTAAGCTGCTGAGTGGTGATGAGTATTAAGAAAGCATGGGAACAGCATATGAAGTTAAATCTATATTTGTGGTAGATTTGTTTTTACTTTGTGAAAAACTAAGAATAAAAGGAAAGACATCATGAATCAGATTATAGTCTATATTCCATTATTTGGAACCAGATCCTCGATTTTATTATTTAGAATCAGATCTTCAGCAGCGAAACTTCTGAAGTTCTCTCAATCCAACCATCATTAAGATAGAGGTAGAGAGAGCTGAGCTGTAAAAGATTTGAAGGATAAAGAATTATGAGTTCACACAAGACAAAAATAATATTGATGTTATTTTGTCCATTGTGTAAGTAAACCTTAAAATGCAATAAAGAATTGTGGTCAAGCATGTTGTGGTTATGGATACTACTTGTGGTGAGAGATCAAAAACATTTTTAAGATTCATTTTCTGACAGGCTTTTTTTAATTCCTCTACACATACTTTGAATGATATCTTTATGGTTGAACTGTAACATTGTACAGAACTATAACAACAGGTCATTTGCTAATCCAAGCTGCTACCCTTAAGTTAGTTAGTTGTTATTAAAACATAGCAAAATGCTTGAGTTGAGTCAGAGATTTCAACAGTTTGGGTTAGAATAGGACCTTTCAACTTGTCCCTAGACATGGATGTATACCTCAAATCATGTTATACTTTAGTACCAAAAACTTTGTCTTTCTTTAGTGGTCCTGTTTCTATTTATTTTTGACAGAATAGTAGTGGTCCTCTCTTATTCTTCATCTCATGCAAGTCAAATTCTTAGTCCACACAAATTAAATTCATGTGGCTCTAACATAATTGTGGTTGCTCTGTGTTTATGATCCTCTTCTCTTAACATGTTAACTAGTATCTAGGATCGAACCTAATTCTGAACACGTATTTGATTCGAGTGATTAGTCTTTCCACTTGCGCACATATCCAATTTCTAAAAAAAATTAGTACCTATTTGACTAGCTCATTTCCCACAAGAAGAAAATTTGTAGTTGTAATT
Organism: Lathyrus oleraceus; assembly: GCF_024323335.1. Classification (NCBI taxonomy): domain Eukaryota; kingdom Viridiplantae; phylum Streptophyta; class Magnoliopsida; order Fabales; family Fabaceae; genus Lathyrus; species Lathyrus oleraceus. The sequence goes on along the minus strand of NC_066584.1, from coordinate 171,262,630 downwards.
GTAAGATGATTTAAAATGATATTTAAAGTAGAAGTGAATGATATGATGGATGTAGTAATATCCAAAGTACAGTGGTCCACAAGATTTGTGAATCATGAAAATTAATAGTGATGGACCTAACAAGATTTGACACACTGAATTCAACACCAGAAATGAAAAGGGAAGATCATAGCAGAAGTAGGGTTGTCTTTTGGAAGTTATTACTAGAAAATATGAATCTGCTGTCAAAGCAATCATAAATTTGGCTTGATGGTGACTGTCTACGCCAAAGTTCTTCAGTTTCCCTCCTGTGTGTGGTCTCTCATCTTAACCATTTTCTAGAATATGGAATGATGTCTTTAATAAGTTTTATACGAGTGTTGGGCTAAAGTGATAGACTCTTTATTAAATACTTTATCATTATAATTTTATACTTCATTTCATTTTTATATTTCATTTGTTAGTAGTGTAATAGTCTGAATTTCCTCTCTTAAAATAAATAAATAAGATGTCTCGAATTTCTTCAATAAAATGTCTTGCACAACTATCAACAATTTTCTTAACTTGTGTAATTTATTTAACCATGTTAACAATTGTCTTAACTTGTGTAATTTATTTAACCATGTTTCATTATGTTCTCACTTCAAATTAAATTTTTAGTTTATTTATATTTTATTTTGTATGAAGTACTATCAAATAAAAAATTGATTAAATTATACATTTAATTTATGCAATCTCACTAAATGAAGGTAAGTTTTTTTTCTTAGCAAAAAAAAATTAAGTTATTTTGTCTAAATTTTATTCCTTGACTGATAAATTGGTTGATTAAAAATATAAAATACTAAATTAAAATAGTTCGGTAACAACTCAATAATTTGTGTCTGAGCCGCGGTATTTGATGGATCCACGCCAACTAGCTTCGTCATCGCATGTCCAACAACAAGTCCCCGACCAACACCAATGTCAAACCACCTAAAACCAACAACGAGCCTCACAACATCAACCTATCACATACACCCAACAATCAAACACCCAACTTCGCAACTCATTCATGTCATTCGTCCAAGAGTCAAACATCCAACGTTGTAATCCATTCATGTCACCCACCCAACCACAAAACCAAAAATCAAAGCCTACCCACCAACAACCATATGCTTCAACCACAACCGTCTATAACTCAGATGATTCATATGAGTCACTTCATCGTAGCCCCACCAATGATTACTCAAACATCCCATCACCAAAACACAAACCATTGTTTAACTATAGTATGTCCCAGGAACCATTGCTTCGTTTCCAAAACGATTCAATATTCCAATTTGGGCAACTCTACCGTCCACAATCCACCCAATCCCATCGACCTAACTACGATGACATAGACACCGAACTCCATTACGGAAGCGTCGTTGGCCAGAGTCCCTCCGAATATTGGGAACAAATGATGACACATCTGCTAAATACCGCTGGAACTATCACCGGACCTTCACACCAGCCATCATTCGAACAGGTCAGCACACAAAGACCCCAAACACCTCAGAAAAATCGTGGGAGACCTCGGAGACAAACTAACGCGTCTGAATATGGAACAGGGGGACGTTTCGATCGGGGCGGTCATTAAATTTTTGTCAATCTCATGTAACATTTATTATATCATGAATATTTTTTTTTACATTATTTTTTATTATTTCATAAATATAAAAAATTAAAAGAAAAAAATTAAAAATTAAAAAAAAAAATACAAGGGTGTATGTGCCAAATGAATTGACGCATACACCACAAGCATTAAGTAGGCGTCATAGGCACTGACGCCTCCTCATGAGGCACAATGCAGACGCCAAGGACATTGGCGCCTTCTCATGAGGCTTCCAATGCAGGCGCCAAAGCCTTAAGCGTCTCCTCTTGATACAAAACGGATGCGCCAGTTCATCTGGCGCATCTTTTTTTAAATATGATTATTTTGGATTTTTTTCGAAAAATTTGTTATTTTAAAATTATTTTTGAAAATGTTGATTATTTAAATAAAAATCAATACTATTTATATATATATACATATTTTAAAATCCGAAATTTAATTATAATTTATTTCGTATATAATTAATAAAAGTTATTTTATAAAATCATTTCAACACATGACATAATATTAAATACAGAAAGTTACCCTCAACAAAATATAGTATGAATGATTATGACTTGTGACAAAATATTACTAACTAGAAATAAAATTCAAATAAAGTAATTAAAAATATAAAGTAACACTTATTTTGGAGTTTTTATGTTGTTAACGTGACACTAATATAATTTATGCTGCTTTAGTTTTGTGTATAGAAATCTTTTTACAAAACAAAACTAGAAAAAAAATCCATCTTACATCATCCAATAACAATTAAGAAAAGAAAGATTATAACACAAGCTAAGTTTAAACTCTTCCAAATGAAAATGAGTGATGCGGATTAGCAAGATAAAAGAAACGGTGCTAGCTTCATAGAATCACATGACATGGAAGCTACTATAATATAAAGCTTCACACCAAAAGATTGATAGTGAGTTGGCTAAAACCTCGCCAATTAAATTGAATTCTATAAGTATTCCAAGTTCATGATTTTTTTAAGTGTGAGTGTTAAAAAAAAAATTAGCTATATAAGAGAGTGGTATATATATATATATATATATATATATATATATATATATATATATATATATATATATATATATATATATATATATATATATATATATATATATATATATATATATATATATATATATATATATATATATATATATATATATATATATATATATATATATATATATATATATATATATATATATATATATATATATATATATATATATATATATATATATATATATATATATATATATATATATATATATATATATATATATATATATATATATATATATATATATATATATATATATATATATATATATATATATATATATATATATATATATATACGATTTTATATGAAAGATCCTGTGTCAAAGTCATTTATGATCTATAAATTACTATTTTTAATTCTCTCTATAATTCTTAAAATTTGTATTAATTCATTGTTATTAATGACGCTTCCCAGATGTTTTAAAAAGTGAAATCAAAACAAAGGTTTACCTCGATGGATGAGGGGAAGTGGAATCTTAGCGTGAATCAAAATATATATATATATATATATATATATATATATATATATATATATATATATATATATATATATATATATATATATATATATATATATATATATATATACGATTTTATATGAAAGATCCTGTGTCAAAGTCATTTATGATCTATAAATTACTATTTTTAATTCTCTCTATAATTCTTAAAATTTGTATTAATTCATTGTTATTAATGACGCTTCCCAGATGTTTTAAAAAGTGAAATCAAAACAAAGGTTTACCTCGATGGATGAGGGGAAGTGGAATCTTAGCGTGAATCAAAATCATTTTGCCTAAATTACGTGATATTTTAAGATAAGTTTGGATTTAAGTTAAGATTATTCAATAAGCACCTACAAATAAATATAAGAAAATTTCATGATCACCCTTAGTGTAACACCCCGATAATAATAAAATAATTATTTAAATTGAATTAATAATTTACTTATTAATTTAATTAAATAATTGGAAATTTTATTATTATTATTTTGGATTATTATTATTATTTGGAAAATATATATATGTTGGAAATAAGAGAAAGAATCCCATTTGGTAAAAAGAAAGTTTCACGTGACAACAGAGAAACGATCGTGAAAGAGGAAAAGGGCAAAGAGACAGTGCAAGGGCTGAAGGTTGAAGAGAGAAGAGCTTGGAGCTTGAAGATTCGTCGATTAACTCAAGTAAGGGGGGTTTATCGTCGATTAATGGGTATTATGGGATAATATGTGATGGGTAGTGATAAGCCGCTAATTTGACCCTAATTGGGATTGTTGATGCTGAAGAATTATATTGGATAAATTGTATTTTGACTGTAATTGAATCTGTGTTTGGGTTAGTTGTGAAATTCCGAACGTATAGCTTTTTACGGAATCGGAATCGGAGGTCCGGAAGTCCTCCAACGGCGGAAAATGCGGAGAATTCTGCATTCTGCCTTGTGTTAGCGCAGGAACTGCTGTTTTGTCTGCGTTAACCGGTTAACCCAGGGTGTTAACCGGTTAACACTGTTTTGAACTGTGAAAATGTACTGTTTTGCCTGCGTTAACCGGTTAACCCAGGGCGTTAACCGGTTAACCCAGGGCGTTAACCGGTTAACACTGTTGCGTTTTGCCAGAAAATGTGTTTTTGCCTGCGTTAACCGGTTAACCCAGGGCGTTAACCGGTTAACACTGTTACAGAGTGGAAAAATTGGTTTTTTTAATGTTGTGTACATAATTGAGAGTTGGCCTATGTTGGCGTATGATGTAATAGGGATTATTTCCCGCTGTTTTGAGCAGTATAGGTATTAGTAGAGTGTGCTAATACTGTGTTTAATTGATTTACATGTGTTGATGATGTATGATGGTATGCATAATGATGTGAATGTATGTATTATGCATGTATGTGTGAATGGACTGTTGTATGGCTTAGAGTGTGAGCATATGTCCGTTGTGAATTGTTGTTGATGCTGCATTGCTAGATGATTAGCGTGCATAGCATAGCCTTTGGGGCTGTAGCTAATTCCCATGGTGAGGAATTAGTGAGTGAACCATTGTGGGTTTGTTGTTGATGTTTGCATGCTAGATGATTAGTGTGCATAGTCTAGCCTTCGGGGCTGTAGCTAATTCCCATGGTGAGGAATTAGTGAGTGAGTCACTAGGTCTCAAATGAGTGGGACTAGTGAGCTTAGTAGCCGTATCCGGAGGGATCGGTGAGCTTGAACTATATGTTCAAGAATAGTCGGTACCGCATGTGTGGAGTCTCATTGCATAATGTATGTATGGCGTATAATATGAATGGATGTATTCCAATATTATACGTGTGTTTGTGTTGTTATGGAGTATGATTTGAGATTATACTTGTGCTTTACATTGGTGTTGAGTATGATGTTGAGTATGATGTTGAGCTGATGTGCTGTTACTGATTGTATGTTGCGATTAGGGTGATTACTGTGTTAAATTACTTAACATGACATTATATTCTATAATGCTTATTATATTGATTGAGGAACTCACCCTTACAACTATTTTTCAGGTAACGAGAAATGAGTTGAGTAGAAGCGAATGCTTGGAGTCTAGTGTAGTCTCCTTAGTGGGTCGTGCTCTGATAGATGTAACATCGGGATGGGATATTTACCTTGTTGAATAATTTACATGTGAATGTTACATGTTTTACATGATTGAGGAGATCTCTATCCGTTGCGTTTTATGCAAATGTTTATGTTTTGAATAAATAAAAGAGCATGACCGTTATATGGTTGAATGGTGTGAATATTATGTGTGACACCCTTGAATGGCATAATTACTCTGAATTGTTATATGTTTATTATCTTTAATTAAATAATTGGGGTATTTTAGAAGGGTGTTACACTTAGCACAATCACAAACAACAAGGGTAAAATATTGTACAAATATACTCATTTTACCTCGGACGTAAAGGGGAGTTTACCTCGATTATAAAGGGGAAGTAACGAAGGACGTCATAAAAACCTGCCACTGTTACCACGAAAAATCTCTAAGGCATGCTGAAAGCATAATTAATGAAGGAGTCCTGTGAATGTGGGGGTTGTACCCCATCAAAGGATAAAGAGACGTTGGAAGCAAGAAAAAGTAGGAAAAATGCAAATCAAAGGATTAAGCCGACAGGGGAAGTTGGCCTCGTCGACGGGCCATTTTGTCGACCAACGTAAGGTTTGGGACTTAAAGAATTATAGTCAAATGTGCAGAAGACAGCATCGACCTAACGTCTGGGCGGGAGAAATTTGAAATTTAAATTAAATAGCAGTTTCAAAAGGAATAAGAGCGCCGTAATGAGAAGCAATTAGCAAGACATGGGTGCAGCGGTTGTGCAAATCGTGTGACATAACATCTGCTAGTTTCTAGGAGTTTAGCTTATGAGTAGTTCCTCTAGTTTAGTATAAATAGAGTGTCCCACAAGGGGCTCAGGGTGTTCACTTTGTACTGAAAATCACTTGTAAGAAAACTTCCCATTCCCAGCGCGAGGAAGCAAGAGTTTTTGAGAGTGCTATGTACGTGAATCACCACATTTATTTCAATGCAACTTCCTTACTTTTCAATTGTTCCCGTTGAACATTTTATCTTAATTTCATTTACTTTTGAGTTGTCATTTTACGTTGTCGTTTACGCTGTCGACACTGATTCTATTACGATAATAGAGTTTACCAAAAGCGTGTTCGTCGTGTACATCTTTTGAATGCTATAGCGCTGTCGGTCACGAGTCACCTATAAGTTGTAGCATCGTCATTCGTGTGGAAAATTCTATGCTTGTTCAAAAATTTGTTGGGAGCCGTTTCTCACAAAGTTATTTCGTCGAGTTGGACAAGCCTCACTTGCACTAACACATGTCCTAGGATCAACTGGTCGATCCTGCAAGTAACCCTTTGTTTTAAGGCCGAGGGAGGACCAGCGGTTGTTTACCAATTTCCACAGTAAACAAAATGGCACGCCCAGTGGGACAGTGCTAGAGCAGTTGCGAAATTGCATGAAACTTAGAAGTGGCAAACTATATAGTAAGCCACGAGATAGTGTGAAAATGTCAGAAACTAACACAGATGAAGTTCCACGAGGAACTTTATCCACTACGGAAACAATAGTCTCACAGGTTGCCACTTTGCCACCGATGACAAGTGCAGCCTTAACCACGTCGACTACAGGTGCAGTTGGAACGTCAATTCCTCAGCCTCCACCAGGGGGTTCAGGATCAACGATAACGACGTTCAGACCATATGTGCCTCGCTTTGGCACCACATATCCGCTTTATGGAATGCCGTATTCCTTAATGCCAAGATATCAGTCGACTTCCAATACAACACTGTTTTCAGATACAAATCCTCCCTTGCAAGGATCAGCGCAAGGGGGCAACATGAGGAACACTACTCAGAACAGGACCATGCTGTTGTCGAACACTTCAGTAGCAGTGTTGAGACAACAAATGGACGACAGTAACCATGAATTGGTTAACATGTTGACCAACCAGATGGGCACAGTCTTCAATCCACTAATACAGGAATCTGCTGAAACGAATAGACAGGTGGCGAACCAATTGACACGTTTGTGCAATTTTCTGGGAGCACCGGCTCGATAGATGACGCCAATGATTAGACCGACTGTTCCTGTGCAGATAGAGATAGGGGCAGCGGAAGAGGAGACTGTCCACGAAGGACAAATCATTAGACCCCTTCAGAATCAAGGCGTCGAATCAGGAGTCGCAAGACGTAACCAGATGATAATGGTTAACCGACACCAAGATGCAGATCAAATTATCGACCAACATCGACAAGAAGACCTGGTAGTGGAAAATAATTTGATAACTATTGTCGAAAGGATTATGGCTAGAAATGGCATGGGTGCTACATTGCAAAGGCCATTATACGCCTCCCTGTTAGCTGAATTTATTCTCCAAGCCGAGGCGCCTAGGGGTATGAAAGTGACCAAGTAAACTAAATTTGGGGGAGAGTCTAGTGAATCGACAATAAAGCATGTCGCCAGATATTTAACAGAGTCAGGGGATCTAGCTCATAATGAATGTTTGAGAGTAAAAAACTTCCCCTCCTCTCTAACCAAGGTTGCCTTTACATGGTTTACTTCGTTGGCCCCAAGTTCAATCGACTCGTGGGCCAAATTAGAAAAGAAGCTCCATGAGCAGTTTTATGAAGGACACTCCAAAATTAGTTTGGCAGAATTGTCTAGTATCAAAAGAAGGTTTGCTGAGAGCATCGACGATTATCTGAATCGTTTTAGGTCCTTAAAGGCTAGGTGTTTTATGTAACACCCCGATTTTTATTAAGTGTTATTATTATTATTTTTATAATGTTTGATTTATAATTATTTCGGTAAAATATTTTATTGTGTGTTAATTTATTATTAGAGTTTAATTATGAGAATTGTGGTATAATAGCTATTGGGCCTAGTGGTGTATATAGTAATTAAGGGAGGTGTAACAATTAAGCCCATTAGTTAGTTTTTATTTAATTAAAACAAGGAATAGAAATAGAATAGAAATAGAATAGAAATAAGATAGAAAGAGAAAGAAGAGAAATAGAAAGAAGTAGAGAGAAGGAGGAGAAAAGAGAAGAAAAGAGAGAAAATTTAGGGTTGGAGGAGGAAGAGGAAATTGGAGAAGAAGGGCATCATCTTGATCAACCCAAGCTTGCTAGAACACCATAGAGTAACTCAATCATCATCTCTAAGGTAAGGGTGTGAGTTATCATTTCCTATAATTATGAAAATGATGGGTTTTATGTGGGTAATGGTTGTTAGAGGATATTGTTGGGTTTTGATGTTGTGATTGGATTCCTTGCTTTGAAAATGTTGTTTGTGTTCTTGATGTAGTGTTGATTGTTTGTGATTATTGAACATGTATCAATTCTTTGCAAAATGTTAGGGTTAGGTTTAGAAGAATGATAAATAACATTGTGTGTTGTGTTGTTGTTGATGGTTTGGGGTTGATGTATGTTGTGAAAAATATGCTATTGTGTTGATGAATCAAAGTATGAGTAATTTCACAAATTGTAAATTTAGGAAGTGTTGGAAATTAATTGAATGATGTTTAGAATGATGAAATAAAAGTTAAATTGTGGTTAGAATGACTTTGTAATATTGACAATATTGTAGTTCGTTGAATTCTGAGAATGAGCCTTTTTACGGAATCGAAATCGAAGGTCTGGAAGGTATTTAACAGTCATAAACGCATTTTCTCTGTTTTCTGCTAAATTCGCGACGCGAAAGAGAGTTCGCGGCGCCAACTGAGTTGAAAACAGAATTCTTTTATAAACTTCAAAAAGTCATAACTTTTGAACCGTAACTCCGTTTTGGTCCCCGTTCGAAGCGTTGTGAAGCTTATGAAATTTTCTACATGTTGCTGATGTTTATAGGCCATTATAAGGGCTTATTTTAATAAGTGATTATTTTGGAAAAATGATTAATAATTGATATAGTAGGAAGCCTATTTGATTAATGAGGAATACCACTTAACTATAGTGTGTAGGTGTGCGATGTAAATAAACATAGCATGAGGTTGAATTACCTAAGAGATTGTATGATGAAACAATTGATTGTGATGAATATTCTCATTTGTTTTATATATAAACATATGTATGAATGTTGGTGAAGATGATGTTGTGTGAATGCTCTTATGCATGTGAATGGCGACGTGGCCTAAATGGCAATAGCGACGTGGGCTTCGGCCATTGTGATGAGTTATGTTGATGCAATGATGATTTTGGTGTATGTGTATCATTTATCATTGAGTCACATACATTTGCATAAACGACGTGGCCTTTTGGCAATAACGACGTGGCCTTTTGGCAATAGCGACGTGGCCTTTTGGCAAAAGCGAAGTGGGCATAAAGCCTTGGCCTTGATGGCAAAGCGACGAGTCGGTACCGCATAGCATTTGCATAGTTGAGTCACATATGTTGGTTATGTTTATTTCCATATTTTGTGATAATTGTTGTTATGTGACGGTTTATGATGTGCGGTGATATTTTGCGATGATGCGATGAATCGTAATGTTTTATGATGGATTGATGAAATGTTAAAGTGATGAGATGCTATGATGTAATATTGATGTTTTGGATGATTATTGACTTTGTTTATGATTAAATACATAAGCATTCAAGTGAAGGATTGTGCGATGTGGTCCTAACTTTCCGAATTTACTTATATATTGCTTATCATTATCTTGATTATATGATTTGAGTATCTCACCCTTTTGTTGTTGGCCGTTACCTTTATATTGGTAACGTGCAGATGCTCCGCGTTGAGAGGAGGATAGTGGTAGCACACTTTTGGCGTCATTGCTCTGATTAGGATTGTAACACTCAGGGGTTAATGAACGCTTTTCATGATTTTGATAGTAACAATGCCCTTTTGTATATCATTGTATATGATAGTTGTGATGGGCATTTGTTTGCTTGTTTTCTTTTGAATGTGTAAATGTACGACTCAACTTAATTATCTAAATGATTTCCGTTGTGATGTTTTGTGTATTGCTGCTATATGGACTAGGTGAATCCATATACAATGTTTATTATTTAACAAGGACTAAGTGGATCCTTGCGCAATTGCCGTGTTGTGCAATTTGTTTAAGTGTTGATGAAATGATATATGTGATGCCTCAATTTTGTGTGAAATTTGTTTACTCTGATTTTTAATTGAATTTACGACGGGTAGAATTGGGGTGTTACATTAGTGGTATCAGAGCAGGTCGGTCCATCCGACCACGTTGTTGAGTCTTTTGTTGTTTAACGACCTTGTGTTGTTAATTTGTTGCTAATCCTTGTTTGTGTTATGAGAAGAAGTGTAAGATGGCCGGAAGAAACACTGGGAGGAATGATGAGGGTCTTGCTGCAGCTATGCAGGCAATGGCTCAGGCGTTCCAGAACCCACCCAATGCTGACGAGAACGTGGGGTCTCGTAGTCTGGCGACGTTTCAGAGGGAGAACCCGCCTACTTTTCTGGGTAGGTATGATCCTGAAGGAGCCTTGGCTTGGTTGAAGGAGATTGAAAGAATCTTCAGAGTGATGGATTGCACTCTTGTGCAAAAGATCCGTTATGGAACTCATAAGCTGTCAGGTGAAG